>NW_011967175.1:594233-748721 GCF_000949405.1 Vollenhovia emeryi
ATTTCCGAGGTAAACACAATTATCAATTTCTTGCGTGTAAACGCGTTCAACACGGCCGTTTACGTTCGGTGAAAATGCACTGCGATAAATATGGAGAGATTGAAAATACATTGCGGGCGTTAGCGAATAATACAGGGAATAAAACGAAGCCGTCGGGGATACCGCGCGGCGAAGTCTCGAGAATCTCGAGCGTTTTGTGTGCCTTAAATACCGATAAAGTCCTTTGTCAGGTATCCGCGTAAATTACGTGTCTGCTTTCGCGCAGGGGCGACATTTTTCCCCCTCGCGTAATTCGCCCGGTGTGCGTCTGGGATTACCTCGCGTGCCCCGCGGTCGTATTAATTACCAAATTCTTTGCACGCGCATTTAACAAAAGAAACGCGGTAATTCACGTCCGCGCGAATAAAGCCCCGGGAGTATTATCTTTTAATAAGGGAGAGAGATCCCGACATCTCCATTTCAATAAGAAGATACGACAGCCGCGCGGGCACCCACTTTCTTTTCTCGCGGGTAAAACGCGTAGTTGCGCGAGATGAAAATCCGCGCGAGAAGGGGGGGGGGAGGGGAGACGATCGTACTCAGCGTTATTATCTTGCATTTCGCGCTTCTCTCTTTTCGTCGGCATAACTGAAAGTTGCCGGATTTTTCAACGAGGCGCGCAGGCAGATTCGGCGAGTTAAACGGCGCGACTTTCGCGTCGCATTTTTTCTCCATAGAACGCGCGCCGAGTCGTTTGAGCGATAAAATACTTTTCCTAAAGGCACGTCGCGCGTCGATACAATTGTCGAAACCGTAGGCGACGCGACTCGCACTCACCGCCAGTAGCAGTTTAATTCAAGTGTGCGTCGCTTTGCGCAATTTTACGCCGTTTTGGGGGGATGTAAACGCGCGCGCGTGAATGTTCTTTTATTTTGTTTTTTTTTTCAAACGGCGTGCGCATTCGGTCGAATATTTTCACAGCTCGGGAAATATTTGGCGTGCAATAACGCCCGGTACGCCGGCGCTCGCAGTGTTTGCATAAGAATGTCGCGTGTTGTAGCGCTCGTGGTTATTTTCAGAACGCGCATGGAGAAGCTGTAAATTAATTAAGGCATTTCTGTTAGGGCGATGTTTATATTATTACGCATTCGCTCTGATTTCACGGGCTCCGCGCGTTAATTTACAGTCTAACGTAAGTGAAATAACTCGCGCGCCTCGCGGATCCCCCCCATAAAGCCCTCTTTCTCCTTTTTACGGCTAAATAACAGTTAAAGTTTATATCACGTTTTTACCAGGACGATCAATATTTTACGAGCTCGTATCGCGAGACTGCGCAGGATTATAAACATGCTGTTGCAGAAATTGTTCGTATCAGTAGACGTTCGGCAGCGGTGAGCGTTATCCACTTTCGCAAATCAATTGTATATGCCCGGCGGTAAACTCCACCACGAACTTGTGACGTGACCGAGTAGGTACGAGGCTGATGGGTGCGTAAGGTTGTGCGAGGGTCGGCCGCGCTTGGAATTGTCGTACAAATTAATTCAAATATTTGTCGTTGTCGGGCACGATTCTGCGGTTCCGTTCGCGATATTCCCCCCCTTACGTTTTCCCGCCCGACGTGACTCGCCCCATAAGAAAACGAAGGTCGAGTTGCGTACCTTGAGGAATTTCGCTTATCGCTCGGAATTCTAATGAGATGTGATTCGTTATTATACACCATAAATAATGTTTCATATTGCACCCTTAGAAAGGATTTCTGTTACCGAGACAAAAAATATTCGCATTTCTATTTCTCGCAACCTCATTTAGTATAAAAATAAGACAATATCGAAATGAAATCAATAATTCTTATTTTTCTCTATGGAATTAAAAAAGATCGACTTACTGTAAGTTCATATATTCTTGCGTTCAGAATAAACTTTCCCTCCGTCTTACAACGCACGAAGTTGGCACCGCGATATTCGAAGAAAGGCGACACGTACTATCATTTTATTCTAGATTTCAGACTTTTTCATATAGGATTAAAATATTTCTTTCTCTGTAATAAATATGATTGACGCTATATCGATCCTATTTTATGATACATTCGAGTGTAATAACATTGGATCTGTGGGTGTGTGAACGGTACACAGCAGTAGTTAAACGCAAATTTGAATGATATATGAAGAGAATTAATTATTATCGTAATATATGGATCGTTAATTTTTTTAACCCGTTTAAACACCGATAGTATTTTTATGAGTTGTAACTTGATAGTAGAAATCTTTTTGCGAACAGTATTATTCTTACGTTTCGTAACTTGACTACACAATTAGTCGTTTTGACGTATATATCTGTTACTTTGTCGCAAACAGTGTCACTAGCCATTAAACTGCTGATAGTAATACAAATGACGATCATTTAGCGATTTATGAATTGTCCTCCCTCCCGCCATCGGTATAGTCACATTGGTGCAGCGTTTATTTGTATTATTACAGTTGAGCGGGATAAAGAATGGGAAGAATTAAATTTCATATAACCTGGCTTTGAATTTTCATTTAGTTAATGCGCGGTGTAAACCATTCGCCGCTTTTCCCAAATGGGCAACACAATTGGTTTAGTGCATTAGATTTAACAGTTGAATTAATCTCGCGTGTAAACTGGTTTACGGAGAGTTTATCCATAATGCGATCATAATATCAACAACCAATTAAATACTCGCGGTAATTTCTGCGTCTTCCCTTGCGCCAAGTGCAACAATATCGAGATTTGGATTGAAAAGAAGTGTAAAATATGAATTCTTGGAGTATATATTTCTCGACTCCGACACCATCTTACGACGAGGAGCATTGTCTGGCCGTCGCGCATCTTCATTATCGTTCGTGTCGCCACGGTATTAATGAGGCCTTATTATTCGAGGACGCCGGTCGAATTATTATTTTAGCGCGGCACGACTTCGCCTACGTGGATTCTAGGGAAAAGACCCTACTACTCCGACGATAATGCCTGAAAAGTTTTGCAAACTTTCCGCGAAATCGTGGCTCGAATATCGAATTTTCGCGCGAGAACTTTAGCCTTCGCTTTGAATTATTATCGCGGTTGAGTGAACCTGCCTGCGCAAAGAGACAAAAATAGAGCCTCTTAGCGGATCGAGGGCGGGCGGCGCGCGTTTTTCGGCGATACCTCGCGGCCGCCCTGCATGGATATTGATCATTATTGAAGAACGAGGGTTATATTTATGCGCATGACTTCGGAACGTATACGATTGGTATTCGCCCCACCAAACAACGTTTCGGAGGAGAGAGAGGTATGTAACGAGAATCGGTTATGCCTCCATAAATGTCCGCGTTATTGCGAACATTCCTATCAGGGGCCCTTTATAATTTAATATAACCGCGCGTTTATACGTATTACTCATGCAAAATTGAAACGTATGATTGTGCCGTGTTTGCGCGGGGATATCCGTTGAGTTAGCGCAACCATAGTCGTTGCAGCGGCGGGGTCGTTTGCCGTTCGACTCGCGTTGCATTCAAACAAGCTGCGAGAGAGCTATGATAATCAATAGACGCGACTGTTTTGCCCGTAAGTGGACTACGCCGAAACGTCGCGCGCGCATTGGGCCGCGTCGGAGATGTAATATCGATGCAATTTGAAAGGACGACGCACAAAGTCGACATGCCCGCCGTAAGAATGTATGCGAAAACCTTTAAAGGGCGCACGGTAAACAGACGTTCGGGATGTAAATTTCGCATCGCATATTGCATGCATCGCCGTGTTTTTCCTCACAACATATTTCATACTTTATAAATTCCTCCGGACCGACGTATATACAGCTGCAGACACGCCGGGCACGCGAATGCAGACGTTCATATTCCGCCTTCTTTTGAAATGCAAGCGCATTTTATTACGCTCGTTGCTTGCAAAAACACAGACGGCACGCTGGGACGGCAGGAATTTCGATGCGCTCGAACAGGTGTAACGTAAGGGCAAATTAGAAGGATAAATATCGGGTCGTTAATAATTACGTGGCACTCTGCGGAATTTCATTGTTTGCGAAACGGCGAGGGTCATCGACGAGCGGACGCTTCGTTGAGTTACATTTACAATACGACGACGTCGCGTTGAGCGCGAGGGCGAACGTTCGCCTCTCCATGCGCGGCCTGCCAAAGATTTTCACGGGGTACGCCGTGAAATTGAAATTTCGTGGCCGTCGTGGATAATGAGGCGAACGCGAGATGCCAATCCGTCGATATTATGTTACGCGTCGTTATTCTCGCAGGAACACGACGCCCGACGCGCATTGTAACCAATTGGGCGTCGGTATGCGTGATCCATTAATCTGCGTGCATGTATTGCGCGCGCGTGTTTCAGCCCGGACGCGTACGTACGCACGTACGTCGTTGCATCGACGCTACTGCACCTGTGCGTCCATGCAACCTGACACCGGTCAGCGTTTACGCACGCATACGCAAACGAGCTCGTGTCCGGTCGCATTCCGATTCCGCGGGATTTATGCTACTTGCGCCTTTGATCAATGCGCGCGCATGCAGACGTTTCGTCCATTGCTCGAAATTAGATCCCGAATCGTGATTGTGCGCGAGAGAAAACGATCGCTACGATAGTCGCAACGCCGATAGGTTCTGTCCTTGCATGCTGCAAGGGCGTTGTCACACCGCGAGACGTCTCTCCCTTCGTGCATTTCTAAGTGTTGCTTGTTCGCTAATGGCTTGCTATCTTATCTATGGAAAACGTTTCATACCACGATATTGACGTGGAAGACAATAGTCCACGTCGTAGGCGTGGAAGCAGCAAATATGGGCGCGTTTTCTCCTCGATTTTCATCAGTAAATCGAAATTTTGGGTCTCGGCTACAGCGATGAAATGATAATTGCGCAGCATTAACATTAATCGGAATTAGTGACACACCGTGTCGTAATGAGCTGAATTTACACTTGCGTATATATACGTGTAACCGGAATCCTCGTCATTATAGATGCATGTGTATGCATATGTATATCACGAGCCCAAATCAACATGTCAAGGCCTTGATGCACCTGCGCTAATACTACACGTTGCCGCCATCGAATGAATAAACATACTACAATTCGCGACCCGCGCATTCCGGATTTCTAGCGTCTCACTATTTGTGTAAACATCTCTCAACGTTTGCAGATTATTTACGCAAGTGACAAGTGACGTGTTAAAGCGCACGATGGATGCAATTACGTATATTAAGATCGCGTAGCTATCGTTTATGTAGAGTCTAGCACGTACGTATTTTAGTCTAATTAGTCTGATTAATGTCTTCATGGTTAGCGAACGTAATTCATACGAGATGTACAGGTTTTAAACGTAGAAAGATTACGCGAGCGGGCAAAAAAGAAGCTGGCTTTGAACTGAATTCCTGGTCTTGTCAGGTTGGTCAGTTTTTCACGAGAGTCAAGAGATGAGTCTGAGGCATTTGCACCAGCGCGCCGTCGTAATAATTACAAAGAAGTTAATTAAGAACCTGGCAGGAATGCGCCCATTTGCATTTACGTCCTGCCATTTGCCTCCGTCTCCATAAAGGCGGCCATAGCGACTCGTCCCTCGCGCAAGAAAGATATCGTTCGACTTTCTCGCTCCTTCGCATTCCCGTTGCCTCTTTCAATTTCTCGCATTTTTACACAGCGTTTTCATCGTCTTTAAATAAACCCGTGCAAAACGGCTTGCCGCGCATAACGTCGCTGCGCGCGAAAGGAAAGAGTCGAAAGGAGCGAAGTGGGCATCTATCTCTTCTCTAATCTTAACTCTAGCTTTTCGTTCAATTTTACTCTCGACCGCGCGCGCGAGTTCTCGAACCGACGGTTCGTATCAATCCAAACGGACGCTGCATCCTTTTTACAATGACACCTCCGTGCCGCGCAGTTTCGGCGTTACTGCGCGAAACTCATCCTTTTGCCATGATGCATACTAACGAATCGCTTTAATTTCATGGACCGCAGGCATCCCCGCGGGACTAGGGACATAGCGGGAGAACACGGACGCCATGCTTAGCGCGCGATATACGATACATTGGTTATTACCGTTCCTCTATGTGTACGGGTATTATAGAGATCTTGTTACTAAACACCTCCCGTTATTGTCTGTAGCGCTCTCTCTCTCACCCTCTCCCCCCCCCCTTCTCTTTCTGTCCCGTTCTCGATAGAAAGCTCGATACATTCAGGGATACACAACCAGAGTACGCAGACAATCGTAAAACAATGTTTTCATCGTCTAATTGGAAGTGAATATCGTACTGTAGTCTGAAGGTATTTCCAAAACATTTCTGAAATGCAATATCGCCGGAGTTTTCTAACAATTTGCTGTTTGCTGCGTTATATTCCGTTCGTTATCTCCCTCGAAATTATCCATTTCGCGATCCGGCCGAACTTTCGCTTATTCCACGCGTTAGTTTCTTTCCTCACTTAAGTATTTTAAATAAAGCATTTCAATGAACGAGCATTAGTCAAACTATTCAGTGAGTTTATCGATAGTTTGCGGAGGTTTACATTGTGCATTTAAGAATTTGCGCGACTGTGTCCGAAATTGTCACATAAACTCCGCGAAATTTGTGGCAGGTCCTCCGCTCTACTTAGAAATTATTATATGGAATTATTATTTGACGGGGTAAAACGTCTGGCTATCCGCCACGGCGTACGAATATGTCGGGCAGTTATGCTATTTAATAAGCAGCGTTAGCATTGGCTCGATTCGGCTTTTCCCCGGCAACAAACTCTCATTAAATATCGCGGTGCCATGGTAAAGTAATTGAAATTCAGCGCTGCGGGTCGCCTTCTACTTCGATGACAGTTATGCAGGATCTCGATTAACGAACCGTTGGTTTATGTGCGTCCGGCGCGTAAACTTGGTGAATTTATGGGCACTCTATACGTTTACATCATGATTTACCGAGGCGACCGTAGAAGGAATACCTGCCGAGTATATTACATTCATTCTATTCATACACCTTGCCGTGCACACATACCTACCTACTATCCGCAGTTTAGCGCAACCGGGGGCGGGAGGGGGAGGAGCAGCAAGCTTACGAATGTGCTAGGTCATATTTTATTGGTAACCGAGGTCATGATCTGAATGGTAGTGTGCCGGGGCATAAAGGAGAACAGTTACGCGGCTGGCGCGACACGGCGCTATAGTAATGTCTTTTTGCGAAATGATTGAAATCGCTCAATTTGAATAATCAGGCTTGAATGGGCGGGACCGGGGGAAGTAATAATACGACGATTCGATAAGTCTGTCTCCGGAGTTTAGAGAATCGTTTCGAGAAAGAGAGGGATATTCCGTTGAGTATTTGATCTTCCATTATTCAGCCTTTCACGGTAGCCGTGTGTCGCGCGACGAATTTGTAACAAACGTATGGACACGTCGTACACGTCGTTTAAAGTTGACGCATTCCTGTTGACGGGCTGCTCGCAGCCCGTCTGTCTGCACACGAGAAAGATAATGCATGCGCCCATCAGTATTCGTTCGAACTCAATATTGGTACGCGGAAGGCGTGCCCGCCGCGACGAATTTCCATAGAGGCTCCTGCAGACAATATGGAAATGCGAAACTGAAAAACAACCGAATCTGGACGTGCCGCTTTCCCTCTTTTCCTCCGGTTTCGCCGGCGCGTCTGCCATGTGCTACCATGGCAACTCGGGCGAAAGTATTTCGGGAGCGCGATGAGATTTTTGCAGACGGCGCAAATAACTTATGAGCGCAAAGCTACTTTACGGATTTGCATCAACGGATCGGAATAATAAGAATGATGGCGGTGTGCGTGTCGGCAATATCTGTGCTTTCGGCCAGTTTCGAGTTTGTTTCTCGTGTTTCCGAAAGGGAAATGCTACGAGCAACGACGTTCCCGAGATCTCTCGCATTTGCGGTTTTGCGCGCGCTCATTCTCGTTGGATAATACCAGCTTTGCAACGATCGATGCCCACGCCATCGTGGATTTCTGACGCGTTGTGTGCCGCCATGTATTTCCCATATACGTAGCACAATCAGGGGCAGGTGTTTACCCGGTCTGATTAACGTTGTACCTGCACTACTACTACGCCGGCAAAGTACGGCTGGCTATGTATTGGATTTACCACTTGATGACTGGCTTTCTAGGGTTTCTGCGCGGATTTATTGCATCTCGATTCAACGGGCTATTACGCTGTTATTGTTAAAGAATAAGCAGGATATTTCGAGGGGGGGTATAGAAATTTATTGATTCTCTTAAATTGGCGTAAAATAAACATTTGGATACAAATTTATGGTTGATATACAATGTACGCCATATACATAAAATGTAAATTATTAACATCGATCTCTGTGCAATATTTAGAGTTACGAAGAAGTAAAAGTAAATTGAAAAATGTTAAAATATGAAATAGAAAGCTAGGTTAAGGTACGCACTTCCTGGAATGGAATCGTAAAACGTCGGTAACGTCGTTTCCCGTCGGTTATTTTTCGTCGTGGTTCATCTTGTAAAGTGGCGCCATCGACGTGTATTTTAACAGTGCCGTCTGCTGGTAGGGTAGCTTAATCGATTAAGGGGTTGCTAGGAAGAATACCACCCTCTCAGTTCAGATGGCGCCAAGATATGTCTAACAGTTTTTTCTAACTGTTTCACTTTATTTTTAAGTTGTTTATAGTAAAAAACAATTTTTTTCCGTATCGTACCGTAGGGGTGACTGATCCGCGCAGTCACTTGGACTTGGCAAACTCACAGATCCGATCTAAACATATTGCGAAAAATCACTTTATTATATGCGCTACGCACGTTTTTGTGACTCGTAATCGAATAATATTTGGGGTAAATTGGAAGTAAGATCTAATCCAATTAAATAATTGTGAAAAGAAGAAGGAAAATAATAAGAATTAGATCTATATATTTTTCTTTAGTACAAATGGGGCAGAAGTAGAAAAGCTAGAACTTATTTTAAGTATTTATATTTTCGCAAGTTTGTTGTGATATTTTCGAAATATATTAAACGCTTTATTGACCGAAATACACTTTCAGAGAATAATCAAATTAGAATCCGCACGAAAACATAGTACAATGTATGATTCACGTGGGAGCATTAGTCCAACATTATCTTGCTATTAGATATAATTACACATAATTTACGACGCTTAGTCGGGACGTTGAGGTGGATCCAAGTTTCGATCGAGGCGCCCGGAAGTTTTGTAACTGCATTACGAATCGAGTAACGCTAACTTGGTCAAACTCATACGATTCGCATCGGAGCGCCCCGTTTGCGTGGGACACATCCGTAATTTATGCGTCCGACTTCATCCACAGATCGCCCATTACCCGATTATTACGTACGATTACTTCGTTTTTTAATTTCTCTCAAACTCCTCGAGGCCGATCCGATCGATGGGCATTTCCGCTCTCTGTGGTGGTGCAGCGGCCATTATACCTGTATAAAGGCTCGCGATTAGCGACGATCACACTGACAGATCCCTTTGATCGTTGTGAAGCCGGACCCCGCGTATAATCACGGCCGCCTATCGCTCTCCTTCCCCAACTACGTTCTTTCCTTCTTCTGCCGCTTCTTTGTGCCCGCGGGTGGATGGCGATAATTGTTTCATGCCCGCAGGAAGTAAAGCTCTTTATGCTGGGAGCTTTATTTTGCGGCTGCTCTGCTGGCGCGGCCAGAGGAGGAGGACGTGGAGGAGGAGGAGGAGGAGGAGGAAGAGGAGGATGAGGGTTGGGATTAATTAATAACTATGCCCTCCCTCTCCTCTTTCGTCTCGTTTCCCGTCTCTCCTTCGTCTTATTGTTTCTCTCTCTCTCTCTCTCTCTCTCTCTCTCTCTCGCTCGCTCGCTCGCACATTCGTTGCCGTTCTCCATCTCTCACCTCCTCTTTTCCACCACCGCAGTCACCGCAGCGACATTAAGGCTAATCTGCGTCGACGGTCCCAAGCACACCGGGCGGCGCCGCTCGCTCGCGCGAAACCCGGTCGAGTGAAAATTAAATCAGAGCTTATTTGTCATGAGCGCGCGCCCCGTCCGCCTTTTTATCCCCCGCGGACTTTGCGCCGGATTAGCGCGCCGCCAGCTCGACCGTACGCCCAACTCGCCGCTGACTGTATCTACTGCCGTCTGTCTCTATCAACGCCACTCGAAGAGTTTCCGCCGCACGCGCTCGGCACGGCCGTCAGTCCGTCGTTGTATCGTTAATTACGTCGCCGAATTGCGCGCGTTGATTATTTCTCGCTACATTTTTACGCATTACTCTGCGCGCACGCCGCGCGCATTCGTTTTCATTAATTATGGTGCGCGGCTTTTCGGCCCCGTCTCGACCCGTGAAATATCTAGTTTTGTCGCTACCACTCGTTTCGCGTTCTTTCACGCAAATCTATTGTTAAGCATGTTATTAGTGCAAGTTACTCGTCACATTTTAACGGAAAAGTATTCTCTGTCGCGAGAAGAGGATTCAGTAAGAAAGCTATTATTTTCGATCTCGATTTGCCAAGTTAAAGGGAGGAAATAAGCACCTTATCTCTGTGCCTCGGATTTGTCCAACTCTCTCGATTCAATAGATGTCGGGGGAAAAAAGTGTCAGCTATAAGTTTTTCGCCCACTCGTCTACGGCTTCTGACCGTTTAAGCTTGTCACATTGGTATGCACACCCGTTGACGGGTGTGTCCGTGGCAGTGCGTGTTATTTCGTGAAACGGATCTATTTTGGCGAGGGCCGCCTGATCCTTAAGTGATATGTGTCGTGAATACAAAAGGGTCCGGCGCATCCGTTCGAGAGGGTCGAGGGCCGTAGGTAGCTAGAATGCAGATACGCGAGGGAGAAGAAGGAGAAAGAAAGAGAAAGCGCGAATAAAAGGCGTATTTGTTCGCCAAGGGGGAGAAGCGTAGTGTGAGAGTGCGAGAGATCTACATGTGTTTTTCATTGGTTCGCGATCCTCTCTCGGTCCACTCGGCGCTCGAGCGTCTTCCTCGTTCCCCGTTCATCGACGAGAGGCCCTTTCTTCGGCGTCGCCCATCGGCTCCACCCCGGCCGGTTTCTTCCCCCGACACGGTCACACTGCCGCGGTGGCTCACGAGCTCGGTAGCTAGACTCCCTCCCCCACCTTCCGGCTACTCTTTTGTAAGGTACTTTTCTTCCGGAACGCTGGCCCGACAATCGTATTCCCCCGTTGCGCTCTCGCCCACTCGTACCGTTTCCTTCAATCTGGCCCGCGTTATACAGGGACTCTCCTCCACCGTCGCCGTCTTTCTCTGCCTCCGATTCCGTACTCCCTCCACGTCACGCCAGATTGGAAAGTGTGCTCCGCCGAGAATTCGCTAAAAGCCCGGAATATACGTTGTCGCGGTTCTATACCGCCGGCCAAGCTAACTTCGGAGATCGTACGATGTCGGGGGATACCTGTTGAAAGAAGTCCTCGCTTCATTGGACCGATTCTCGAAACTTGCCGCGCGGTCGGCGGATCCTTGTCGGACCTATATACAGTTATAAAAAAAAGGGGGGGGGGAATATATTTTCCCGATCAGTCTATCTCCCGGCTCTGGGAGTTTCGTAAGACGGTTTGCCCTGTGAGCGCGCGCGAATTTGTATACGTTCGAGATGTGCGCTCGACTTGTCGGCGGCGCCTTTCAGTGTGCACGTTCCGCAAGAAGTGGGCAATCTTGCCGCGCGACTTCTCGTCGGCTTCTTTGTACGGGAGGGAAATTTTCCGTTCGGATAAAACGCCGTCAGACGAGTAACGGAGATCGCGAAAGTCGACATACTTTCGTCTTCTGCGTGTCTTTGTGTGCACGCGCGCAACGTATATATGCGCGTCTAGGCGGCTCGTAAAATCTGCAGCTTTTACTACCGCGCGAGATTGAAGAATCAGGTTGTAAAGGACTGAATCCTCGTGGATGAGGGCCCCGGAAATGGGGTGGGAGAGAAGACGGAAGGGCGAAAGAGCGGAAAGAAAGAGCGGATAAAGGAGAGAGGGTTGGCGCTGGGACGGCAGGGATCGCCGACACGTTTCATGGATTTAAGCGCGAATCGTTCAAGTATGAAAGAAATATCTTAAGCCCACCATGATCCTCGTTTTAATTAAAATGCAATCGTGCGTCTGATATCGCTGGCTGAGATTTTTCATGATTTATCTTGCCGGCGGATAATTTACCTCGATAGCCTCCCGCCTTTATCTTCTCTACGGTCCGTCTTTATAAAATTAAAATACTTGCGTCTTGCAGCGGCAATGCAGCGAGAAACTCGCGGCGGCGGCGGAGCGATACGAGCTACGTCGGAAATCACTTCGTTCTTTGAAATCAGTTTCATCCATCGTGCGTCTTCTTTACGACGTCCCGCCGCGCTTCTTCGCGTTCCTTTTCCTCTATGTTTCCCCATCTCCTCGTCTATATATCTTGGGCGATTGCGACTCTTCCAGCGCAGTGACATCGAGGATAAGAAAGAACGATGTTCCCGACGACGCTATGTCGGTCCTCAGGACCGATTCTTATTGCCAGTTACTCCTCGCCTATACGCTCTCTCTGGATTCCGACCGGTAGTCGAGAAAGTTACCAAGTTCCATTTGGCAGAAGCCGCGGGGACTCGCGTATTTCATCGTCGCCCCTACGAATTCTGTTTCAATTTTCGCATTTCACCTCCAAGTCAACGCTCCTGAAACTCATGTAAAATTGCTCCGAGGAGTTATGTTGATAATAAGAGCCTGAGCTGACTCTTATCCACGTGATTCTCCGGCTCGAACTTCATCCGGGAGAATTCGATAAATCTACTTTAAGTTATAGGTTAAAAGTTTAACAATTTACGGAAAATATACATAATGAAATATTTTCTTAACATTACTTTATGGTTACTCCAAGTCGACGCATCATTATTGCGAGAGAAAGGAATGTACATTCTCGAAATTGTTATGTTGGACCATATTTCGCGAACATTGTGATTTTAAAGAGTCTGATATTTGGGACGCGCAATATATATTTCACGGTACATTAACCTGTCGTTGCAAAAGCAGATTTTGCTTAATAATGCATAATTTAATTGGTTAAACATTAGCACTCGTTGTTATTGCTATCGTCAGTGGCCGCCTGCTATGGACAGGCTCGTGTCGCATAGTACGTAATGTCAACGAACGGGACGAGAAGAGAGGAACGAGAGAGAGGTAGTCGTGACGCATTCGCTCGAAAGTTCGTTGTCAAATCTGCCTTGCAATCGTCAGTTAGCAGAGTCCCTCCCCCTTTTTTTTAGTAGTCAGATGCAGATGCGAATCAACGTTCGATATGAATCGACCGATATTTTGTTCGCGAGCGATAGTTTGAATGTCCAAGCACGTGCTCGAGCAAGTTGGAAATGAACAGATGCCGAGTGATGTAAAGAAAGTTCCGACATCTCCCTGAAGGTCCACACGATTTTTTTATTTCTGCTGTATCCAGAATACAAGCATACACACATGTTTTTATCTTTTCATAATAAAGCACGGGGCTTACTAAAAGCAACGTGAGCTTTGTACCTTACGTTATTTCATATCTCATGTCCAGTATGTCATATTTAAAAAAAAAACTAGGTGTTTCGACCAGGTCAATCTGATAATTTCGAATGTTTAGTTTGAAATTACCATTCAAAATGACTCTCATCGTTCTGCAGGGCAAATAAATATGTTGTTGGAATAAATAATTAATAAAAAAAAAGAAACTAAGTGACGTTACGACACTGTGACTGACAGTTGTACAATGTATACTTTGATGCACCGAGTGCGATGGAAGTCCAGTGGATAGACATGTCCGTTTTTATAATAGTTAGCGTTATCGATTTGGATTATAATGGAGTGTGGAGGGAAATATTGCTCCGCGACCATAGCGAGAGAGCGTTGTGCCCCGGTTTGAAAGGCGGCGCACGCATGTAGCGCGATACGTGTGTATACTCCTAGCTGTGTTATTGCTGCACTAGTACATGCGCCCGCTCGTATCGTCTTTCTAATGCACGATAGTCGTCGAACACGGTCTTTATGCGCGAGCAAACGAAGATAATCTCGTTTTACGCACGGAGGGCCGCACTAATGAGGGGCACCATCCTTTGTCATACTAATCAGGCACTCTTGCACATCTTCGTATCTCCCGCGTGTGTTTTTAAACCAGTACTCTCGAGTTACAATAGGATTATCCCTGCTTGTAGAAATGTGAATTTTATTGTCGGGCTTCCATCCTTGCCACTCCGCGAGGAATTTTCAATATGGAAAACCTGGCAAAGTATCTATAATAGCTACTTACAATTTAGATTACCGTGGAATTTCTCTGGCTGTACGCAAGAATCGCGCATCCACTCGCTTGCGTAACTATTCGAGGGCAGATACCATGCTACATTATCCAAGCGTTACATAATTTCTTGTGCCAATAATGCTTCTTCATTGCTATACCTCCCTTCTATTCCCTGACAAAGGGGAGCCTCCCTGACATGATTATCGCGAAACAATGGACGTACTTGGAAGTAATAGCAGAGGACGATATAGATAATATATAACGCAAGACAAATATGCAGATTGGCAAAGAGACCTTGCGGCGAAAGAACGTTGCTATGCGAGAATCTTTGGAGCGTTACCTAACTAGTTCGCGCGGGTCTAAGGGGATGAGCATGTGTGCCTAACGAGCTACGGAGACGGGGGGGTACGAGCACGTGGATAGGGGCCGCAGCCGGGAGTGGGGAGGGGGAATTATTAATCATGGCTGGGATTTCATAAAGCTCCGCTTAAGCTGTGCACAGTGCATCGTTTATTACCTGCTTCTCCGTGGGGGCTTTGCACAGCTCGGAAATACACCGGGTACGGTCTTCTGCTTTGAGCTCGCTTTCGCGTTGCCGGGTCTCCGCGCGGTGATCTTGCTGCGAACGTTGCCGTGTCTGCGGTACGCCCGGCAATCTTTCCGAAAATTGAAAGTCATCGCGCGAAGAGAGTAAGCAGGCGCGTCGCGCCGACCGACCCCCGTGCGATTAAGCGCGAAATATCGGGGTAGGATTCCGGCTTACGGTTTAGACAGACAGCAGGTTGCCCCGGGGCGAACTTTGAGGGCTTATTTCCGGAGACGTCGAGCGGCCCGACGTTTCCCCGCCGTGCTTCGTGTCTTTGCCGGTGGGTCTCTCGACGCGTCACCTGCGATCGTGATATCACGTGAATTCACCGCGCGATCCCTTTAACGGCCGGATATCGTGACGATATCTCGTCGAGCATACAGAAATAACGTTTAACGGCTGCGTTTCCCCCCCAATACGGTTCGCCAGGCGTTCGTGCTAAAAGAATGTCACAGAGAACGTGACGGTGAACGTGTACGTCATCCCGCTGCGGCTCTTTGTCGCTTCGCCGTCCTTCATTTTCTTTCCGATTCAATCCTCTTTCTTCTTTCCACGCTCGGCGCGTTTTTTACTCGGCTTTCAACCGCGTCGGGTCTCCGCTCGCGTTTCGCGCGAGTTTTTCAACAATAGAAATCTAACGCGAACCGACACGTGCGCTACGCGGCGGCGTGTACATGACACGCAAGGGGTGCGATCAAGGAGGGTAGTTTTCCCTGTAAACTAAGTAGCACCGCGCTCGTCCGAATCGTACGAGGGGTCAGCTTGAGGCGCACTAAGAAGGGATTATCCGAGCCGGTATTCGGTAATTGCTACTAGCAATTTACCGGGGTAAATCCCCATTAACCGCGCCGACGAACCGAGCGGACATGTTCCTCCGTGCTGCGTGAGACACGTCTCCGTGCGTGTAAGATGGATTTGTCTGCGCGAGGTTGACGCGAGCCCTATTTCGGCTCAGCCTTGAGGAGAGTTTAATGGTATTGTTAATAACACGCTATCGCGGAGGCATCGAATATTTTTAGCTCGTTGACAAAGGTGTGCGTGACAAAATAAAACCCTCGGTCGTGCATTTCTTCTTTAAATACTAAAGGGAACGTTGTAGAAACAGATTTGAAGGGAGAGCTTGAAACGCGGAGAAACTATACGAATCGTTCTGTACGCGAGTCGGTACGGTCTATAGTTTCTATTATATTATTAGAATGCGGAGGTATTAAAAAATTGTCTTGTTGCACAACTGAGTGCAGGTAATACTGGATAGACGTCAAAGTCGTTGAAAATGTATATTCCGATCCGTCGATCTACTCGAGCGGCAGCTGGTTTATTGAACCAGGATGGAGAGTCTCCCCGAAACACTTTTGCACAGGAGACTAATACGATAGGTAACGTGACGTTAAGTCGAAATCGCGCGGGCCGTATCTCGTACGATGCTTGGGTCGTAACTGCTCCTCAGAAACGTGAAGGTATCAGAGTTAGGTAGGCCGTCAGATTACGATCCATTCCCCAATTCCCATTTGTCCCTCGGTGAGAAGCGTAGCTGCGCTACGCGAAGAAGATCGCGGGACGAAGGGATAGCGGCTGGGAGCTCTCTGAGTCTCTGCATCTGGGGAAATGTGCCGAGATTACGGATCCAATTCCAATAAAGTTTAGCACGTGAGCCGACTGACAGCGGGCCAATTATTATTTAACCGGCGCACACACCTTGCTCCACCCTTGCGCCCGAAGTTGGTGAGGACACTTTGGGTATTCGCGAGGATCTTCTGGGACGTGCCGCGAAAGAAAGTGCTTTCAACAGCCTCGATTTATATCTTTCGGCCGCCGAGATGGAAATCTTCACCGTCGCCGTTGAGACGGAATACCGCGGCGAGTTCTGGGGCGGACCGACCGGTCTTGATGCAATTAAAACGTAATTTTATTTGATGCTGAAACTTTTCGCGGGCCTTTGGCACGAAGTTCCCGGATAAAATTGATATACTCTTCGTTAAAGTGAACATAATTAATCCTCGACGGGTAATTATTTCGAAAGTTCGTTAAGGTTAGCTCATACGTCGGCGGAATGTTCTTTTGATCATCTCTCTGGTAATAGCGGCAAAAGAGTCGCGGGTGGGTTTTTAATCTTCTCCTTTATAATAGCAGCGAGCCTTTAATTTAATCGATTTTCTCGTTATAGCATTTTGTTACATATATATAGCAGTTTTGATGCGCAATAGTTTACCTGGGAAAGAAACGAAAGTATAAGGAAAATGCGAATATTACCTTTTTAACTGTTACAATTTGCTGTTAATTTCTCGCCATAAATAACATTGTGAAAGGATTGCCCACACACGATGAAGGAAGACTCTGTCCTTTATTCAAAATGAAATTCCTATATATCTGTGTATAATATAGAAGCTTTCAGTGACAGGCCTGACCGAATCGCGTACGGACTTTTCGGGGATTATTAATCGTCGTATTTGAGCCTTTCTCATGCACGTTAATTAGCTCGTGATCGTAATCAGGAATTAATATTGCATCCTCAAATGCATACGGAAGCGAGATATTCTCTAATATGTGACGACATAAAAGGTTTAGTTAAAAACGCACCCACGGATTTGCGGTTTCGCGAGTGACATTAAACATTTACAGCTTCCTGCTCCTGAAATTGTGGGTCTACCTAATCTCTTGGAACAGAATCTCTCTGAGAGACGGAAATCAAGCGCGTAGAATCATCCGATCCCTCGCTCTGCGATCTCTTCTTCTGTATATATTCTCTCTCCCTCCTCCCCCCCCCCCCCCTTTGTCTCTCTCGCTCTCTCTGCCCCTACCTTTGTAATCGCGAGAAGTGCATCGTCTATTTGTAATGAACCTCTTGGGGTCGTAGCATTAGGTTAGTCGAGGGTAAACGCAAATATCTTGCGTTTTTCTTTCAAATGTCACGTCGCGTTGACGTTAGTCGGTGCACTCTTGCATGAGAAAACTAAGATCGATTTCTCAAGGTGTCATATTTCTCGAGAGTTTTACGTAATAAACTGCAGCATAATATTTCTCATGGCGTATTACGGACGCATACATTAGAAACGGGAGAGGCGCATTGCGGGAAACGTCATGGTGCATCGCCCGTAATCTGGCAAAATTTTTTTTTACATCACATTTTGACGACTACGTTAATGCGACGTGCGGCACGACGGAATCGTTTCCGCATTCAAAATCATGGTGTAGAAACGTTATTCTCCTGGCACGCTAATTTGACGGGCTCGCCGGTTTGGCGGTATTTAATGTTGCGTTGTCGCGACGGCGAACGCGGTACTGCGTGCATTAAAATTGCGCCGCTCGAAATATAACCGCGAGCGTTTAAACGACGTGGATTTTCGCGAGCGGTTATTCATTAAGGGTTCCAATTTATTAATCGAGACCGCTCGTTAACGGCTTTAGCTCTCTCCATCAAGAGGCTCATAGATTTTTTTCCAGCGTAGATAATTTTCCCCCCACAACAAATTTTCGCTCGTGCATCGCGAAAAGATGTGATTATCCCTCGCGATATGTTAACCCTTTGGAGCATGGTGGTAACCCACGTTACCACCTCAACTTGTTTACTTTTTGGCCATTTAATGTCTAGTTAACGCATTTAGGTCGGCTTTTTTGTATTTTGTGGGTATCTTAGCAATAAAAGAACATAGAAAAAAGTTGAGTAGTCTTTAATATTTATTGTAAAAGTCTTGATAAATAAAGAAATATGAAAGAACAGCAATTTTTTCGGAAAAATTCGTTATTGACTAAGTTTATTAAAATTATTTCTCAAAAACTTTGTACAAAGGGGTTTTCGGGATCGCTCATTGCGAATCTAATGCTTCAAAGGGTTAACGTCCCTTTCCACTTTTCCGAACGACGATCGATTTCTCGTTCGGGAGATGAAGACGCATATGGAGGAAGCGTAAATGGCGAGCGAGTGAAAACGTGGAAAAGCTGCAAAACACGCGACACACGTCGACGTGTATCGATTGGGCCGCGGGAGTTTAGCTCCCTGTTGCACGAAGACCAAATGACGGCATATTATTCCCCACTTACCCCCCGTTACGTCGGTAAAGAATACGGGAACACGACGTAAAATCGCTCGCGTGCGGCATGAATCATCATTCATTTCGTGTTACCGGCGACGTCGAGGTACGTGTCGGTGCCGCGTGCACCTGCAGAAGTGCACGCGGGTATGCGTGTGTCCACGCGAGCGCCGGCCGCAACGACGCCGGGCTGGTGGACGCCGGGCTTTTATCTCCCCAGAATCGGTTTACATGACCGGCATCTGATAAATCGAGCCGAGGCACAGTGGGATACCCCTTATTTGCGCTCCCTTTACCCCCTCCCTCCCCCCCGTCGACTTGCGTTTGTATACCCTCCGTACGTTTGTCAAGACATTGAAGTGGGAGCGTGTGAGACGACGTGGATTATTATCGCGGCCATCTTCAACATTCCAGGATTCAAGATCCATCGGTATTTCATGACTTTCTTCCCCCAAGATAATCGTGTCACGTTATTAAATTATACTTGTCGTGCATAATTACCCACGCGCAATTAATCGGAGTACAAAAACAGTTGTAACTTTAACACACGGGATAATTATCGTGTTACAATATTAAACGTACCGTTGAAGGTTTTAGGACAGTCCCATTTGTAGAAAAGTCCTCCGCGAGGACGCGAAGTATCTCGCTGCTCCCAGCGATAGAATTTTCGAAAAATCACGATCTGGTCGCGCGTGGCGCGCGCCAACAGATGTTCCCACGCCCTTAAATTCAGTTCCGCCGCGTTACACGCGGTAATGTCGTTAAACGATGACAGAGGCGAGGAAGAGATCATACTTACGTGCGGGTAGGGTGAAAACGGCGAATCATGATATTTAAGTGGCGATCGTTACCCCCCTGGCGCTTAAACCTCGCCTCGCCGAGCGGGTCCGGTCGCGCGGAGCGCATCCTCGATGGATCCCTGTCGGGAAACTCCCACGCCGAGGACGCGCACTTTTTACAGAGCCGCTCTTCTCGGAGGCACTCGAAGGGTTCCGGTAGGACGTATTACGATGACAAAGTGGCGTGTCGTGCTGGATGTAACCGGGACGCGCGGGAGGGAGGCGCGCGCGAAAGAGTTGGTCGATTATACGTGGCGAGGATATCAAACAAATTGAGTGCGGATCCACTCGCTCGCTCGTTTATAATGACATCAACGCGCTCGCGTGGACGCGCGCTGTCATCAACGCGTGTGTGCGTGCGTGCGGTCGACGCATTTCATGCGATTTCGGGACGGGGATGCACGCGCGCGAGCGTCGCGCAAAAACCGTTGTCATTAACGACGTAACGGCACAATAGGACAAAGCCGTCGATGCAAACCCTCCACTTTCTCCCTCGCCCGTTCGTCGCGCGCTCTCTCCTTTTCCGTCAATCCCGTGGTTTTTTTTTCGCGGATATCTAAACGTATCGCCACTACGATGCCGCGTATTGTTCTCTTTCAGCCGGCTATCGCGCCGTTATTCGATATAAAAAAAAAAGAGGACGCGCCCGCGCTGTTCGTAATCCGACGTTTCCGCGTATGGTGAATCGTAATGTGCTCAGATATGAATTCTGTTGACACAACTGCGACGACAAACTGCCGCCGGTATTGCGGGAGGATTGTAGCAGGAGTGTTTCGTATATCTCCGGGATTAATTAAACTGAACAAATTGGCGCTAAACGACGCGTCGTTCACGGTATTTCGTTTAATTTATTAGGGCGCGAGATTTCATTTGTATCCCGATGCACTGACCAGTATTTAGAGTATTGTTTTAATCGCTGTGTATTTAAACTCATAGGCTATACCAATTAACCGTGATAAAATCTCAGGGCGATGAATCGAAACGAATGGGAAAGAGTGGATGATGATCGGGTAGCGTGAATATTATTGCGCAACGATAATATTATTTCGCGAATCGAGCGAGGCCGTCATAAATCTCGTAGCTTTAAATAAACGTCCGTATCTATTCACATCTATTTCGATCGCTGCCGGAGAGATTAGAATAGGCGTTTCACGCCTCTCCATTTCGCCAGGCGTCGCGGGACGATGGGTTGCGCGCGCTGGGCCGCTCGGCGAAACGGATTTCGCCGGGTGGGCAGGCGCCGAAAGACCTCCTCGGCGTCGCGACGACACCGCTCGCGAGCGCGAAGCCGATGATTAATGACCGCGCCCTTGATATATCGCTGTCATTTTTCACGCATAGATGGGACCCGTTGATATTCCCTTTGCCGCGCACGACGCACTCGCACGCCGAGAGGCGCGTCGTGCATTTTCCAGAGACGACAGGCGCAGCAAAAACTCGACAACTGCATTATTATACGACGAGGAGGGGACGCGGGGGCGAGAGAGACACGCTGAGAGGGGAATGGAAATCTGCCGTTGTAGATACGCGTTTTGGTGATCCGCAAAAAATTCGTAAGCGCGCACTCGCTGACGTATCAATGTTATCGGCTCCGCGGCTCGTAACTTTTCATCGCGCCTCCCCCGACGGCAACGGACGAGGATTTACGTTCGACGCTCCGCTGGAGTTGAATCCGTTCTTGCGCGTCCGCCGAGGGGAAATACGTAAATACGCCGATTCTAACGACGAGATATCCGCTCGGATAAGGGCGGATGGTGCTCGCGAGTTTCGGGAGGGACTCGTCGCAAAGAGTAAGCACGCGTGACGCGTTCGCGACGCTGCTATCTCGCGCACGTCCGTGGCTTTCGTCGCGTGCCCATTCACAATTCGGCAAACTTACGACAACGATACGCTCTCGCGCGAAATTCACGTCAGCGGAAACACACGTCCGAACCGTACGCCTTGTTCTATTCCGAGTATCCGAAATACGTTACAGTTAATCTACTGTCGATATCGGAGTTGAGTTAAGTTGAATAAAGTTTATTAGCGTGTTTGGAGTACGGCGTTTTGAAAATAGGCGACACGCGGATGTACGAGAGAGAGAGAGAGAGAAAGAGAGAGCAACGTTATGAAGGAAACGTCTGTTTGTACAAAGGAAGGTAAAAAATGCGGTGATACAACGTTGCTTGATCCTCTGTTTGTGCCATGGGTGTTTTAAAATACGGATGTGCGGGTAGCAGAAATAAATTTTTTTTTATGCACGTTTGCTCAAGTAATCACGCGGAGCCTGTAGAAAATGGGGAAATTTTGGCTTGAATTTCCGCGAACGCGCGGGCATCGTGGTCGGGATGCGGAGTTGCGGCGGCGATGCGAGTGGCAAGCTCAAAAACAAGTTTGCAACTTTGGCGAATCGGGAGGAAGGGGACGACTCTTGTCTCGGCACGGTACGTGACTCGGCTTGCGGCGAATTATTAAACTGCCTCGTAATTGAATCTGACCGGCTTTTGACCACGTAGATGCGCGCTGCAGGTCGTGGTTACTTGCGCGTTACAGCTCCAGTTCCCGTATGCGGAAGAATTAGCGCGGAAATTATGGACGGAATTGCGCGGGGAGAATTCCATTTGCCGCTACGGGGTAGCGTGCCGATTATTTTCGCTAGAGGAGTAACGCGGAGCGTTGGTGCGTAAATTCGCAATCGTGATACGGTGGGAATGCGATGCCCTTTAGGGCCTGAGCAGAAATGGGCTGTCTTGTACTCTTAAGACGTAAGACAGTTATTGTGCGTTACCTCAAGACAAAGGCTTAAAACATAAAATATTGTCTTAAGGGGATGCTGAAATGATTCTGCACTTTTGGCATCTTTCGCTCCTAGAACTGTCAATTCGTGAAAACATGTGTGTAATATACAAATTATGTGGCTTTTGTGTACAGACCGACAGTGTCCCACAAGGGACTTCTAGGAGCACAAGGTGCCAAAAGTGCAGAATCACTCCAGCATCCCCTGAAGGGTATAAGACAGTCATTCTGCTCAGGCCCTTCGTCCCAGTCTACAATAGATGATTTAAGGCCCTAAGCCTTAAGAAACTGACCAATCACGGTCAAGTATGAGTAGAATACGCGACTGTGATTAGTCAATTTCTGAAGGCTCTGGGTTTAAATCTCTATTGTAGATGGGTACTTACACGATGCCTAGATCGATCTTTAAAGATACGCCCGTTGCTCGCATTTTATCTTTTAAACTTCTCTGAGAACATGATAAGTTTATTAACACGAATACAATTATCTCGCTGTTCGTCAAATCGAAATTGCACAATATAGAATCTGAGTATCTACACATTAACATTTTATCGTTGGATTATACGCTGTAAGCTGCTGATATTCTTGGTGGCACTTGAAACGTATGAAAGTGGAAATAATGTCGGCAAAATTTGGCTCGCCACAGAGCGGTCGCGCGGGAAAAGATGGAAGGTTAAAGGAGTTAAAGCGGTGCCAGCGCCGGCGAAGCCTAGGCTCGGGAATATTAGGTTTATCGTTTCCACGAGAGGAGGAACCGTTGAGGCGGCACAACGGATGAGAGGGCCGGGACCGTAGCGGAAGGTGACGCTTTTCCATCGCCGCGAGATTGAATAATTCAAAAGCGCCTTGCCCAGCGATTTTCAAACGGCGAGCGCGCCCACTTCCGCTTGCGGACGCAATCCCTGCTCTAATTCCGCGTCTCCGAATAAATGCATACTATTAACGTGAAGAGAGACGGCGGCGGGACGTGGAGATACGCTTTCATTCTGAGAGAGCCGTGCGTCCCTCTCTCAATCTTACGGGGGACCGTCGCCGGAAAAGGGATTTCTCTCACTGATCTCGATATTCACCGACCGTCCTACATTTGCGGCGACGAGCCGGAATCGAGAGCGGACCTCGATCTTTCCACGTGATCGCGCGCATAATTTTGTCGATATCTCTTTTCTCGCGAAACTCGGCTGACCATTCGTTGGACAAGTCAGCCGTTTCGTCGGTCATTAGCGTCGCGAGTAGGACCGTCCAGGTTGGTGCATCACGCGCCACGTCAATTCGCCGCAACGAAGAGAAATCGCCGGTAAAGGTCCATGGGTCGTCGCGGAACTTCCACTTTGATTTTCCTCGCGCGCCTCTGTCATTTATTAAGATCGACGCTTTAAAAGCGGTCCGGGACTGGGGCTCTCGGTCGAGCCCGAGCGTTGCCATAAACCCGTCATCGAGGTTGTCACTTCCGGCCCGGGAGTGGCGTTAAAAGGGCGCGGAGGGGCGCTCACGCGGCACGTCGCGAAGTCGGTCGACGTCTCAAAGTGATTTCAATGTGTCGTTAAAAAGGGAAAAAGAAGGAGAGAAAGAGAGAAGATGGCAAAGCGAAGGAGATGAACGCGGAAGGAAATATTCGAATGACGACGACGACGACGACGTTTTGCGCGCCGCGGTAATGGCGCCGTTCTATCACGATTATCGAGCCGCGATTCTGCATGCGACAAGGCGTCGTTACTCCTCCCTTCGGGCTCCTCCGTCCTTCTCCCCCACCTTCCCCAATGAGGAGCCCCTTCCTCCTTTCTCACCTTCGCTTCCTAAGCTACCCTTCCGCAGGGCTCTGCCGTCCTTCCGACGACAATCACCGCCCTCGGCCTCGCGCCACCCCGCTTCCCGCCGGTGCAGTCAGTCCCCGTCGAGTCCCTACGTTCCGCTTTGCCACTTGACACTAGACGCCCTTCTGTCTAGTGGGGCACGGCTGCATCCGCAAAACTCAAAAACCTTCCGACTGTCGGCATAAATGCATGTACTTATACGTATCCGCGGCTGCATACGCACGAACCGATGTGCGGCCGTCTGACAACGTGTCACTGCGGACGACGCTCAAGACCAGGCCTCTACGTCACCTCGCGCATTTCTCAGCGTTTTTTTTCCTCCCTCGGGGCTCGCGTGGGTCATATTTTTAAACGTTTGCCTCCTGTACCGAATGAATAAAAATAACGCTCGTTTACTTATTCCGCCGAATCGATCGAACGTAAAATCGAGACCGGTTTTAGGAGGAATTGGGAGATATTTTCTAACTTTTTTTTTCACAGTTGTTGTTTTCAAGACAAAATTTCGCACAGCCGCAAAACTCTATATAGAGACTCCGGCACTCGAATATCATATTTCACAAGTTCGCGCAGCGTGGCTGCTGTCTCGTACATGAAAGGGTGTTGATTGGATCGTGACGCACCTGCAATGGCCTCGTTCGTCAGCGGCGCTATACTCCGAATTTCGCGCTCGCGACTCCCAAAGAGTTCGGGAGAAGGCAAAATGAGGAGCGGGTGGCGGAAAATTACTTGCTCTGTCATTCGCGCGTTGCATCGGGCGAGAATTGTGCAATTAGCCGACGCGACGGCTCGCAATTATCATAATTGCGCGATGTAATTGTATTACTCGTAATTTACTACGTACAGCGTCTAATCTCGCGGATGGCGGAGAGAAAATGTTTCGGATATGAAAACGGGAGGCGGAAGCGCCGACGAAGACAAATCCCTCTCGTAACTTTACATTGTACGCGCGCGTCTTCAAGAAGAAGAAACAACGCAAGCAAAGCGTTCCGTGATGAGCACCGTGCGCGATACAATTGCCCTCATTCGCACGAAATAAACTCGCGAAAGAAAGTCTCGCAAGAATAGCACGCGCACGATGTATGTACGATAGCGCGACACGCGTGTGCATGATAAATTCAGCAACGGTTTCATAACACGAATGTAAATGCGCGGAATATGCAAGATTTGTTTCTACTCTCGCGTGAGCAACGACGGGTCAATTTGCAACGCAGAGTTAATTTTTCTAAGTACAGCGAGGCGAGGACGCAACGGGGACAGAAACGATCGGAAATAGGATGAATCGGGGAAAGAAGCGAGGAGAAACGTAACAATATCCGACAGTGTGAGAGAAGCGGCGAGTAGACCCGGTGAACGTCGTCAGGGGAAGGATCGAAAGAGAAGATTATGTTATGTTATCGCGCAGGAAGTTCATGAAACGTTGTCTAGCCGTTGGCAGATAGTTGACCGTGGTCGTTTCTTTATATTAGGCCCATAAAGGCAGCGAGCCGGGGGTGTATATGGCCGGCGATTGCCACATCTCCCCCATCCCCGGGGTTTTTCCTCTCTGTGCCTCCAGTGGTCGGCGAGGCGAAGCTTTTACCGGCGGTAGAGCAAACGGGAATGCGATTAATGGATCTCCACTTGCTAACGGAGTGATTTGTCGCGGGTGGAAGATTTACAGGGGATCGATCGCTCTCCGGGCATCCGCGACACATCGTCTCTGCGAGGCTCTGATTCATCTGTCGTCAGATATTTATCGCGATTAAAAAAAAGGGAGAGGGAAAGAACGCGAGTTCGTTGAAACCCACGACGCGATCTCAATAATTAATATTTTCTTGAATGAGTTATTTTCGAATACAATATTACGACTGCTGATTTTCCGTCGAAGAGTTCGATATTGCGAAGGGAAGGTAAAAAATTAAGTAAAGTGCTTTCATCCTGCGGTCGCTCGTCCGATCTTCTATGACCGAGTACCCGAAGTCGAGAACTAAATGAACTCGGGGAACAGGTTTAAATAAACCTCGCATCTTTGTTGGCGCGAGAGGAAGCAGAACGTGACGCCGGAACGAAACGTGGAAGAGGTCCGAAGTAAGAGCTAAAGAGGCAGAGAATCCAGACCGGAGGAGCGTGCTGACGGCACTCGGAGGCCGTCCGCTGCCGACAAAGCGGGAAAAGAAGAGGAAGAAGACAAGCGGCGCGGCGGAGCAAGCGAGCAGAGCGAGTATGTAAAGGACGACGGTTCCGGCAAACCGAGAGGACACACGAACTCACGGGCGAAGCGGACGGAAAAAGTGGGTAGCCAGGGGACGCCAGGGGGTTGAGAAGGGTGGCAAAATAGCGTGCTTTGTGCGCGCCAAGTGAGACGCCAGTCTTTATGACGCTACTCGGCCATAACGACGCCCATTGCATTGTGCTCCATGTAAAGCACACCCCGAGCTGTAGACCCGAGTTTGAGATCGGCCTTGGCACCGAGGCCAGAAATTCGCGAGCATCGCTCTCGTCGTCCTCCGCCCACCCTCGTTTTCTCCTGCCTCGCGGCCGTCTTCCTTTCTTCACTTCATAATGCACCGCGCGATAAAAGAAACGAATGTCAACCACGGTCTTTTTAGACGCGTCGACGCGATCCGTCCACGGGGGAACGGGGAAAGTTGGAAATGCGTCTGGAAGGAAACTGGCCATTCCTCATCGTTCTGCGACAGTGATTCCTTTGAGTCCATCAAGTTCGTAACGGTTGGGTGCCTTGGCGAGCGGAGGATCACGTGACGGAGGCGAGAGGAGGACAAGCTGTTTCCATGAATCGCCTTAATTCCTTCATTGGCGTCTTCGGCGCGCCACGTTATCTTTGACTCGCAGCATCTGCCTCCAAACGTACTGTCAAAATTTTTGGGATTTATAGTGGTATATTTCATAGACAAAATTGAGTGAAGCTTATTGTCACCAGTGGTAATTTAAACAAAGGGAAAATTTTCAAGTATATGTCTCGTATATGTCTCGATATAGTCGGTGGATTTTTAATAGCGATGTCAATTTCTAAAATTTCCGAGCAGCAACCGTACGTTAGCGGATCTCGAATAAAACTGAGTTTTTTTTAGAAATTGACGCTAGTCGAGAGAGAAAGTCGAAGCGAGCGGGGGATGATGCGGGGGGGTTTACTCGTAGATTACGATTAGGTACAGGTTGAATAGCCTTCGAAAGCAGATTCTATAGTAAATTTAGCCTTTGTATATCCATTCATTTCGGAATGCTCTATAGCAAATATTTTTTTTCTTTCTTTCTGATGAACGTCGGGAACTTTGGTGAAGAATAATTGAATCTACCATTGAAGAAGTTTGTCGATGAAGAATGCAAACGACAAGGTTGCGGAAGCGAGCGTTATTACTTTTAGCCTTTCTACCCGATAGATTGGTGTTCCAGAACTTGCTCTCAAACGACGGGATGAGTGGTATAACGGAAACAGATCGAAAGACACCCGGTGGCAGAGGGTGGGGGCAAGTTCTGGTTTTGATAGTTATGATTGCGACGGTGGCACGCCCCCTCTTCTAGCTGGAGTTGCCGCCTGCTGAGTGCCATCCGTTTTCTACGGTAGTACCCGTCTACAAACGGCTCTACGCTTCTGTTACAAGCTTAATCTATTAAAGGTCCATTGTGAACACGCTCTTAAATTTGCTCCTCTCGCTAATGATCTTCCCGATGGAAAAATAGTATCGCAAAAATATTGTACCCAAACTTAAATTATTTGCGGTCATTCAGTACATAAAACAACGGAAGTCCCGCAGAAATTTTTCGCTCCATTTCCGTTTGAGAAAAACAAATTTTAAAGGAGCTCTCTCTCTCCCCCACTTCTTCTCCTCTCTAAACCGCAACCGTTATATATCTCATTTAAATCAACTCGTCCCTCCTCCGAGCTATCTCTCTTCTCGCTTGCCCTCTCATCGACTTCAACGGATAATAATGTAGTCGAATGACGCGCCGGTGTTTTTAGGCGCGAGTTACTGCCGCTTCCGCGGCCGCCTGATTTACATTTATTGCGCCGTTTACATAATGGCGCCGCTACATCTTCCGTTATTCCAACTAATTATACTCCCATTTGGATAAAATACGATTCCGAGCGCCATTTGAACTTTCTGTATGAAGTTGAGGGATTCGGCCACTGGTTAATTTTCGTGGTGCCTCGTATCCGACAGTTTATTTGTCGTTCCTAACTACGACTATTATGCCACAGCCGCAAGCGGTAGAGTGCAGTGTTTTATATATGTACATCGTGAAAAAAAGTGCGGAAGACAATCTAATGATTTTTCATTCGTTTTTTCATTATTCCGCCCGGTCGCAATTGCGCTCAGATCCCATAACATCATTGCGAGGATAAATCAATCTCCCATATCGGCTATTCAAGCGCGCGGCCCCGCCAGATTAATCATTTTTCTCGCAATTGGATCGTCGACTGATCGATAGGGCCGTTATACGTAGCGAAGTCAATTTCGCGGCGATCACATAAATTGTCCGTCGTTACGGAGTCCGGTAAGCCCGCGCGAGCAGATTTCACCTGGGAACTTGCGCGCGGCGCACCGACACCGTGGAGGATAATTCTCGCGGGCTACGGTTAATTGCGATTAGGTCAAGAGAACGCCGCGGAAGCTTCCCGACGGAGACTTCGGGGGGCTACGTAATCAGAACTACGGAATGATCTTATTCCGGGTGGAAGCCGCAGCTTCCTTCGGCGAACGGGGACTGTCGTCCGGGTACGACCGCTGCCTCAGCAGGTCCACGCTTAATTGCCCTCGTTTGTTACGATTACGCGAACGATACATCCTTTTTATCGTCATTCTCTGCTTGAAACGATCGTTGTCCTCCTTCCTGGCTCGCGTTCGCGTGTTCTTAGCCAGCCGCGTATATTTCCCGGCCGAATTTCTGCTTAATGTTCGATAAAGAAAGATCAGTAGCGGGATCGTGCTCTCGCTAGATTATTTCGACCCATTGCGGCCGATATACCTATACATAGAACATTGTGAGAGAAATACGTACGTGCTGGGGATAATACGAGTCTCTCTCGGTCAGTCGATCGCGAATTGTTTCTATCGGGGCATTTATCGTGAACGACTTAATCATTCGATGATTCATGTGCGTAATTGTAGTCGTCGCACTGTGAGTGCACGCTCTACGAGTTAATGGAAATCTCACGAATACTTGCTTGGTTATTTCAAGTTGATCGAAAATTATAAAGAATTAGCAATTGAGAGATGCTCATTCATAGACATAGTGAATATGGACTGAGCGTCCCATTGAATAAGTCTTACACCATCGTAAAAGAAAAGAATCGTGTCTGCGCAGTACTACACAGGCGTGATTCTCCTTTGTCACGATGATGAGAGAGAGAGAGAGAGAAAGAAAGTCTTCTTAAATCTTCTGCGCGTTGTAACGCCATTTGAGAGACGTATATTATTATATAATTGTGGAGTGGCTACTGTATTACAACGGCAAGTTTTATACGTCTCAATCGTCGCGCAATTTACTTTCACGATTTCTTTTTTGCCTCTGAGGCAAGCCAATAGCGCGACGATGCGTCATTCCAAGTGCCGTCATCATTTACCGGATCACGGTCGATTTTTTTAACAGAGTGTCGGCTTGGCGTCGAACAAAGGCGACGTCGGTGGAGCATGATGCCGGAGGGTCGGGCTAAAATTCGGTGCCGCAGAGCGGTAAAGCGGCGCGGCGGCTCGAAACGCGTCGAATTTCCTCTTTCAATTTCGCAGGTACTATTCAATTTCCCGGCTCCGCGGCTAAGGAACGTTTGGATATTTCTCTCCTTTTTTCTACCAAGCCGCTTTCTTTTCTCCACACACACACACACACATATAGTATATATAAAACTTCGTGATTGCTGCCCGCAATTTTGCTTTCTCTCTCTCTCTCCTCTGGTGCTCGAGGCAGAAGTGGCCGGGCTGACCCGAAGCGAGGAGAAATGGTCTTGCCACGAGTAACGTAGTTAGGCGAACGCGTGGCCAATGAGCCGTTTTGTCCCCGACCCCTCGTGGCTTATTTTTCATTCTTTCTCCGGACGAACGGCGCCCCTCGTTCTTCCTCGCCGTCTTTGTTTCTCCTTCCGTTTCTGCGATCCCATCCGCGGCCGTTGTTCTTCGGTCCTCGCCAAACTTCCTGTCTTCGTACTCGAGCCCGATTACCGACGGGATTTCCCTCTTTACGATTTTCTTAGATTAAGTGGAGAGTTTTCGAGAGAGATTCTCGGTCGACAGCGAGCTGTCAGATATACCGAGAATAACGTTAATTGAATCCTTCTCTTCTACGGAGATACAGATTTCTTTTTTTATAACTACGAGGTGCTGTCGGTTGCAGAAAAAGATACGATAAGTTTATCATTTATTCACTTGTGCCGTAAAGAAAAGTAGTTGCTTTACACATATGCAGAGCAGAGTTTTGGAATTCGGTATTTTCGTCTCAAACGGATCGCCCTCTCACGCTGGAGCGCTAATTGATTAAGATTTCTTGGCGGAGACCGAATGGGAGTCGGGTGCACTAATGAAATTAACGCTCGTCTACCTGGCCGCGATCGATACAGGCCTTTAATCAGTCCCTTCGGCCCGGCGTCCTTCGACTCTCGCCGGTTTTCCGGCGGATCGACGTTTGGAGTGCACCGAGGCCGAAAAGTTCTTTCCCGTTGGTACAGGGGAACCTTTTCAGACGGCAGGGGCGCGACGCTCTGTAAAGTAAAGTAAATAATGATTAGGGCGATTTGTATTTTTACGTCGTGCCTGATTTCTGTTGGGTAAATATTGCGAGTTTTCTTAAGACCGTACTTCTGTTCCCTTTCGCTCCTCTTTATTCGGCCCGATTCGCTCACCCTTGGCATCGGCTTTTACGAGAAGGTGCGTATCTTTGCTGGATCGACGTCTGGCAAAGGAAATCGTGATTTCTATGTAACAGTTTATAACGTTTCTGTGTAGCCGCCATTCTATATCTTGCTCGTAGAATCTCTAATGCGATTTAAGATTACTAGCATTCAGCATGCAACAGGGATCAATATACTTATTTGTAGTTAAAGTAAATCTGATTACATCTGCTCGTAAATATCCGAAGCTTGTTCGTCGCAGCAATAAGAGATTCTTTTTTCAAGATTATTGTACAACACGAAGGCACACCACGAATTCAAGGAAATTCTCGCCGAGCCAATCAGTGATGTCGATGAAGTTCTCGTACGAAATATACGCGGGACGTTTCGCGATGTCGGAACAAAAGTCACCGTGTACATTTCAAATCTAGTCGTTCGACGTGCATTCGGACAGAAAATAAAAGGGAGAACACATTTATCGAGCCCACTCTCGGGCGGCATTGTGCAATATCGCGAACCGATAGGCGGCGCTACATTTTTTTTTTAATCGGACGATTTCGGCTTACACGTTTGTAAAATCGCCGATGAAACGATCTATAGGCGCGATACTTCAACGTCGTTGAAGTGGAAACAGTTGTAGCACGTCGAGTAGGCACGTTTCCGTACACCGCGATGAAACCAATGGAACGGGGCGGATACGCTTCGGTCGTTTGCATTTTCCCGTGTTCATACTCTGTCACAGCTTATACGAGAGAAAAAAAAACGTTTGCAGTACAGGACTACCCGCGACATCCACTCGATACGGTAGTGTCTTTCTACTTTCTACAATTATATTCTCACATCACTTGATTTGCTTCGAAGCGCAAAGTTCTGATTTCGTCTCGATCTTCAAATCACGATCCTCCCCCGTTGATGTCGCATTTCGTTATTTTTATGCGAGCGTCAACATCCCTAAATTCTTCCCCCGCCATCGGGCTGTTAGATAGATTTTCTTCGCCTCATTATATTACTCATTAAAATTTGATTCACGAGGAACGGCCCTCGCTCGACGCGACGTCCATTTATGGTCCGTTCATTGTATTTGGTGCTCGGTACGCTAGTATCCTCCTTCATCCAAAGTTTCGAGTGGAATCGCGCCGCGGCGCGAACTTCTCCTGGCTACAAATTAGGTGCTAAATGGCGCGAAACGGTTCGTTGCAGTACTGAGGAGGATATTGCTGCGATGTATCGCATTACCGAGACGCGATTCTACTCGGAGCACGGTCGTATCGTTGGCAACGACCGGCGATGCCGCCGCCGCCGTCGCCGTTTCGCGAGCAGGGAAGAAGAAGGAGAAGAAGAAGAACACCGGGGGTGGTAGGATGGTGGGAATCCAGGATCGCAGAATTACGAACGCTCGTCGGCCGAGTTTCGTCGTCGGCGCGTTAACGGCTAACTCGAAGCTACGTTAAATTAAACAGAGGGGAGATAAGTTTGGACGTGTCGCTAACTTTACTTCTCTCGAATCCTCTTCCGCCATCCCCCTTCGGTATCACGTTCTCCTTCTTGCGCCCCTTGACGTTACAATCCAGCAACGCTTTCACGAGCAATCCCGATTACTCCTGCTTTTCGGTGGCTCCGTAAATGCGGCAGCGCAGCGCCATGCTGTCTGGCCGAGACTTGCTGCTGTCAGCAGGAATTAATTTTACAATCGCTCTGTTGGCTCGAAGAGAGAGAGAGGAGAACGGCACGTGGTGCTCGCGCGCGCTTTGTCGCACTTGGAAGAAAACAAAAGAAATATGTATTTTTAAAAAGTTATCGTCCGACGAAACATGACGCGGAATACCATCGTGCAAAACACGATTACATGCGGATTGCGCTCGCCCACTCTTATTAGGTACGTTTAGAGTCGTTTCCCACGTGGAGATTATTCAAGATTTCTGCAAACTCTCATAAATATCCGGGATGAAAGTTTGGGCGAGGATATTCACCGACGCGAGGCTTACGCGGGACACAGACAGCCGGGAAGATCGCGATGCAAAGGGGAGGGTAATCGGAGGCAGGGAAGAGACCCCCGTATTTTATCTAAATGATGTCAAAGGGGAACCGCCGCGTTTGGAGTCGGGTCGGGTCGCGGCCCTCAGCATCCACCAGCCTCTTTCTATCTCCATCGTCTCGCTCTTTATTTCGTCTCCTCCGCTCTTCGTACCCGCCCGTGGTGCGCGCGACCTTTGCACTTTCCCTCTCGCTCTATCGGACGGAACGAGCGGAGGGCGGCGTTTCAAACTCGCGTACCCGTGCGAGTAGGTCCCTCTGCGAGTATTATTCCGCACTCCACTCGCGCTTCTTCCGTCGCGTAATGCCCTACCGCGATGCGCCCTTTACATTTAAGGGTGAAAATGTCGATACGGTCTTGTTTCTCCACCGGCTCTTTTCTGCATAAATTCTCCGTTTCTCTTCGCCGCGACCTTTTGTCCTCCTTTGTACCCGTCGTGCTATGTCGATTACAGGAGTCGAAGGGGGAAACGCGGCGGCGCCGGTATTCATGTGCATTAGGTGGATAAGGTGTGCGAGTCGAGACGGCATCGCTAATGGAGATGCGATGTAGGTGTCCCGTAAAATTTTATAACTATAAAACTGCTCCGCGTCTTCTCTTCGGCCCCCTCACTCTCTTTCTCTTCCTCTCCCCCTCTACGTTCTGTCTCTCTGTTTTGGGATTTTGAGCGTCGGCTATCCGCGCTCCCCGCGCACCCCGTTCTCACCTTTTAATTGAAACGCGAGAAACTAACGTTGGGAACAGAATAAGGCCATAAAGACCGCAGAATTTTTAATTTAATGTTACGGGGAAAAGTTTTAATCTTAGTGTTTGTTTAAAAAACATACACGCAACGCGCACAAAGTATCGAATTTATTTCAACTATTTTGCGCGCAACGTAATTTAATCGTCTCGTACTTTATGCGCTTTCCACATCAGTAAGCTGTTTAAAAAGTCAACGCGAACAATGTCTGCCATGCATTCGCTCTTTGTCGCGAGTCATCTGAATAATATTAAACTTATGAAACCAGAGCGGGAAATCTGTTATCCGGGGGGGGGGGGGGCGACCTTAATCAGGTGAGTACACGCGACGGCTTTTAGCCGACTCGTCAATTTAGTCGTAATGCAGCCGCTATGCGTATTCGACCGTTTATTTGTTTGTTTGTTTGTTAAATACGCCACTTAGCTGTCAAGTCAAGCGCGGTTAGCTGTTTGTTTTACTTTGAAGCACTCGCGATGATTATTCATTGCTGCCTTTATGCCGCGCTCTCCTTCCCATAGCGTACCCTAGCGAGGAATAATGACGGGGTCCCCTATTGACTGTGCAGCACTTGCGACCCTGTCATTCCTCTCCTCGGCTCTCGTGAAGAATAAACTGTGAAAAGGACCCCGTCTTTCTCGTACGTACGCCGTGTTATGCCCCACGTTCAATCTAAATATATTCGTCTCTTTCCCGCCCTCCTTTCTGCTCCCCGTCGTTTGGCTCGGCAGTGCTTTTTCCTTCTTAGCAGCGAATATTTCTACGACGGTGCGCTGGTAGAGCGGCGCACCAGCGATAAGATCGTTTGTATTTAAACAATGTTATTGCGTTATTCTCCGATGAAAACTGCGAAATATTTAAAGCGCATTTTTCTCCTAACTTTAAGGCATATCTTGGGAGAATTGTTGGGGAATGTATTTTATTTTCCTGATAACGTACATACGCGTTTCGCGTTACTTTCGTGACTCGCTTAACATTTTGCACATACACCAGGATCCAGTGCGCACGCTAATATGTGTATGCATTTAATTTTCACCATTTTCCCTTAAGATGTTTGAGTATATCGCGCATTATGTGACAGCGTAAATTAGCAAACGATAAAGTTAATCTGTCTTTGTCATTGTGGAGACCCGCGTGAGAGATTGCTTTGAACGACGGGAGTTTACTACGTAGCCCGGCGCTTTCGGCACCGTCCTCGGTTAAGAGCCACGTACACCTCCATTGCCGTGGTTTAATTTTGGAAACAAGGCGGGGCTTTTCGGCGCGAGATCGAGCGAGAAGCACGGCGAGACGTTACTGATGGCGGTAATGAGGAGAAATGTTTGCACTCTGCTACCCTAAAACCTGAAAGGGTTCTCCTGTAGGGCAGACAGCCTACTGCGCGAGTATCTCTGGAAGGGACCGTATCTTTTCCTCACGTAGCTTCGCGCGATTCACCGTCACGGTAGCCTTTCTTGGGTGAACAATACGGGATAATCCCTGGTGGTTCTTCCGCGCAGTGAAATCGAGTCCAGTGCGATCCTATGCATCGAAGCGCGTATGGAGACTGAATCGGTAGTGGTACGCGATAATCCCGCTTGCTTTATTCGTTTGACGATCGATTGACGAAGACTAGCAGAGCGCACGCATAGCCTTCCAGGCAGGTGATCTGCCCAATAGTGTGAACGCCGCCTCTCTCTGAGAGGCACCGTTGCATACCATCGAGCACGCGATTGTATAACATGTAATATGCAACATGTTATATGCAGCAAATCTGATATCTCTCTGCCTCGCCGCTATTTATTCATGTTTGCATTTCCTTTGTTGCAGGTGGTGAGTAGACAAGAACCGCATACGTGCTTGGTAATACTCCGACGACATTCAACGAGCACAGGTATTCCGCGAGATAAATCAGTCCGCGTTCGCGGCTCTATGCTGGAGATCAGTGGCGAAAGTAAATTGGCCCGCTCTATCGGGAGCTAAATTTCAGCGAGAAAAAATTTTTCCTCGGGCATAAGAGAAGAATTGACCTCCGCGTCGCCGGCGAGGTCAATTTCTTGCAAACTTTTCGCCCCTTCGTCTTGCAGTGTGTATCTAATTAATGCCGGGCAATATTTCCGAAGTTAAGTTGAGAGAGAGAGAGAGAGAGAGAAATGAGCGCACAGTTTGAAAAAGAGACCGGGGACGATTTAGGATATTCTTTTACAGTTCTCGCGATACATTTCCGCAACGTCGTCTCGCGAAACTTTGAATGTACATCGGGTTTGTGTGCAACAATTAATGTCTACGGGATTTATCTATCTTGCGAGCGACATGCACAACGGACTTGTCGATAATAATCTCCCAGAGCGCGATCGATTACGGTGCAGATTACTCAGGTGCCCGTTGCATTGATCAAAGCGGGATTCACATTGGCATACTCTAATTGGCACGTGCACGCTTTGCCAGGAATTTGATTTGCTTTCCGTTTGCCGGGGATCCGCAGATTGACCTCGACGATATTGCGATCTGCGTACTTGAGCGAGTATCAAAGAAGATGCGAAGCAAGCAAACCCAAGTTGGAATAGTCTCTTGCTCTCTCGCTTTCTCTCTCTCTCTCTCCCCCCCCCCTCTCTCATCTACATGTGAGGTTAATTTGAGATTTACTATTCTGTTGCGCTCGAGTTACCAGCAACATCAACACACTAGGGAGTAAACGCATGACTAAACGTCTGTAAGATCTCGTAACGAATGTTTTACTGTAACTTTCTACATGCAGTTTGCCGATGGTTCGGTGATGGAAAGGTTTTTAAAATTGAAAATGGAGTATGGTAGAGGTGAATACTTCGGTCAGTCGCGCCGAGTCTATTAAAGTCCTTCTCGTGATATCCGCTTTAAGCGCGCCGTATGCGTGTTACCGACGCCGGTTTTTGAAAAAGAGTTGACGGTAAAAATAAGAAAAGCATTATCGCCGATGCGTCGTCGTAGAGCAATTTATACAGAGCGCCGGGATTATCGAAGATTTGAAGCCGGCGCCGTTGGGAGGAGGCGAAAGAAAAAAGAAAGGATCGATAATCATGGGCAAATTGGCTGCTGTCTCGCGATCCCTTAGTCGAGGACCTGTCGACTTCATCGGCAGCGGACTTTAGCGGCGACACGTCACAGCAGTTCGACGAGAGAGATAAGCCATCAGTGTCAGTTTCAGAGATCCGAAAGCGTTTGCTCGACAGTTACGTTAAAACGGGTTGATATCTATCGCCCTACACGGTCGAATGTCCTGCCAGGACTTTGTGATGCCCATCACGGGAGAGTCATACACGTCAGCAGCATGCCTGGCGCGGCACCGTGCATCGCAGATAACTCATATCCATCTATATTAATTCCCGGCGGTGCATGCGCGCCCTCGGAAATTAAATGGCGTCCTTACGTCCCGGGTGGGCTGCGATTCATATCGATCTAGGATATCCGACCGCTATCTGGGCCCCGCCATAAGCGCGACAGCCCGCCGTTGTGTATCCTCGTTGACGAGCGTTGCTCCGCAGGCCCTGTGGGAGGGCTCGCTCTGACAGACGTAATTCCACGTAATTGAATATTACTCCTCGCGTCACCGGACACGATCATCATCTAGGTTTAAATAGTTCTTGGGTAACGCGCGACGCGGGATCACGAGTAGATTTATTCCGTTTGTCGCGTATCTCACGCAACATTTTTCAGTTTGCATTAGTTCGCGCCACAAATGGCGTTTGCCGCTATCAATTTGCGCGTATCATCGAGCGTGCGATACGAAGGAGTGGTCTTTTCCGTTGAATCGCGGACGAAAATGCCCCGGTGGTGCAGTCGGCTCGCCATAAGTCTTCATTACGTGCACGTGTATCATTGCGTGTCCCATAATTTACTGCTACTTTGTTTCGCCTTGTCGTAGGGCAAACTCGTTACCGATCATCGTGCATAAATCCACCTGCACTTTGGTGTACTACAACCGCGCGCGGGATTGAATACCTTTTTTTTTTACATGTCGGTGATAAAAGAGATTCGGCGGGAACGTGAAATGGGAATACGACGAAAGCGCCGCCGTCAACGATAAAAATAGAAAACTTTCTTGCCAGATAAAGCGAACACGAGCTGCCGAGCTTTCTCGGCATAATTTTTAAAATGTCGCGTTTCGAAAGGTCGTCGAAATTTCAAGATACGCGGGACTCGCGTTGAAAATGTGCACGCGAGTGAAATTATAAAAAGTATGTCTCTCGTAAAGAGTTTTACATTGAATTCTAAGTACGCGTTCGTTTAACGCATTTGTCCCGCATTTTCTCGCACACAGCCGCGCATAGTTGTAACATTTACACCTAGTGACATTTTCCGGGGGCGCGCGCAATGAATTCCCGCACGGCGCTGCATCTACTCCTCCTCGCAGAGACAGAGAGTCGGCCCGCGGAGTAATCAAACAGTCGCGTGACTTTATTTGCCGGCTGCTCAGTTTTTACCATCCATAAAAGCAGTTACGAGTCTGGAATTTTTGATCGAGGTCCTCGGCCAAATGACGGGGGGGAGACGGACGTTTCTGGCCGCGTTGTTACTTTAACCCCGACTGATTGTCGGTGGTGCCCTACCGAGGCTCGGCCATCTCCCGATACCCCTCGCCGCCACCGTCACGCGACGCATAGGCAGTCTCGCGTGCGAACGCGACGCTTCCTGGAAATCGATCCATCGTTCACAATTGACTTCGCTCTTTCCTAGTTTAGGTGCGTCGGAGACTGCCGTCTAATTAACCAAATAACAGACGACGGGGACGACGATAATGGTCGTAGTCGGCAGTTCCACTCGTACGGCAAACTTTACGGTGTCGTGTATCGTCGGGCACATCGAACGATGAAATTGCGCAGGTCGCTCGTTTCAGAAATGCAAATTTATTTTTTATTGGCTCTCGCAAATTTTATGTACAATTTATATTCTACGTTTATACGATATACAGTTGTAGCGTGTCGTTTTCCTTCAATCGCGAATATGGTGATAAATAGCGCCGAATCGAACGAAAATGCTGATTTATGGTGGCATCCGCGATTTATCCCTCTCGAAATCCCAACTTTTCTTTCGCGATGATTCTTGCCGATTTTGTCGACGATCGAGTTAGCCAAGTCGTACGTTTTTTTTATGTTTGTCTAAATAATTAAATCTTCAGCACGATGAAGCGTAAAGAAGGGAGCGATTATATTTATGTTTCTATTCAATTTATATTTATTCAAAGATTGCAGGCTAGGCGTTTGCCACGCACAGTGCTATCAATTATAAAATATGAAGTCCGCCACGGAAAATAATTGCAGTAACGCACACACGCGTCACATTAATCGCGCCGATCCGCTCGAGCGTGGCATCGCGATAAAACAATATTCCGTGCGATTTTTTTTTCCTAGCGCGGATAAAAATACCATACGCGTATGCTTACAACGTAAAAGTAAAATGTGCACTTTGTTATAAAATTCCTGTTTGCATCCGCTAAGCGTATTATTATTAAAAGAGACAAGTTGTAGCGCGTGCGCTGGTAAGAAAACGCGGGTAACAACAGTGAAATATCATTTATTTCCTTATGCATCGTTACGCAGTTTTTCCCCACCGATGGCGCACATCCACTCGAATATACGCGGTCGTATCTATTTTCGCGAACTCGACGCGGCACGCAGAGAAATGACCACTCGTCGTGGAATTTGTTTAATTTAACGGCGGTAATCGAGAGTACTCTCGTGCTTGAATACACTCGGCCGGCGCGCTGGGCTAATTGGCTTCATCGTCGAAATTCACAGAGAAACCGGCTCGCACGTGCTACACGCGCTGCGCCCGCGCCCGCGCTCTCCTACCCGGACTCGCCCGCAAAAGAATCGGCGGTCGGTGATAGGCACGAGCAATTTGGCAGCGCCATTTCGTTTCCGGTCGCGGTGACTAATCGGTCGGCCGCGGGCGAGCGAGTCCGAGCGGTTGCGCGGACACCGGCCGCGTTTGAAGAGCAAACGCCATTAGGATTTTTACACTTAGCGAGGCGGTTCGTCGGTTAATTGCCCCGAGCAGTGCCCGTGATAACAAGGGCGGTCATTAGTCGAAACGAGAGCGCGCGGTACGCGACGCGACGGGGAAAAAGATCGTATGCTGAAAGTGCGACGCGTATATATGTGTGTGCCCTCTAATGGAGAGAAGAGTCACAATCGCCAGCTAGGAGTTGGTTTTTTCAGCGAGGACGGTCGCGCAACGGAGACGCGAAAAGAGCTAATCGCCCTGCTAGTACTTGATGCTCTTTGTCCCTCTATTTTTGCTCTCCGAGAAACGCTAATTAAGACGGACGTGCCTCCACGGGAATTAATGACGAGTTAGTTTGCTCTCGTTGAACCGTCACGACACTTTAGTCGATAGAGGATCAAGCTCGCGTCATAGTGCGCGAAAGGAGCTTTCACCTATCACATTACCGTAATCGTAACAATTGCTAATAATTCCCCGTGACGTGTCCGAGATGCTAACAGCTGACGGACGATTAATGAATACGACCAGAATAGTATATAACATATCCAGTTACAATAGAAAGTTGTGTTATCGCACACAGCGGTGATACGAGCGAAATTTGATCTTATAAATTTGAAATTAAATTTCGCCTATCTTCCGAGAGATTTCCGTCGCAAAATACACTCTCCTGGAAGCGACCGCCTCGAAAAATACGAGATGCGACCGAGCACGTACTTTGACCATGTTCCTTTATGCATTTGAATGTCAACCAACGCGTCTGACCCCGGGAATGGTGCGCAGCGATAATTTCGAGAAATTGGGTTACTCTTTAATGCATGCGGGGATTCATAATGCGAGTGGCGGCCACCGGGCGGAAAGCTCGGAGTGCATATTCCTGTCTCGTCTCCTCCAAGTTGCTCACGTTACTCGGACCGCAACCGGTAGGCACGCCTTTTTGCCCCGCTAACTCACGGCAAATTAATTCCGCGTTGAATCGCCCACCCGGGACGAGAATCGCGGGCAGTCGGCGAAAACCTGGGGCCCTTTGTCAGCGCCTTTGCGCGCGGATGAGAGCGATAGATTGCGCTTCGCGTAACACGTGTATGCGATATTTCTCTTCCATTAGAAATATGAGACGCCGGCGCGACAACGACGACAACAATAACAACAACTCGCGGGCGTCGGAAAGAAATACGGCGGTAAATCGCGCGACGATAGCGGGGAGAAAATTGACTCCTGCCGACCGGTGCGCCGGGTGAAACGGGGGAAAAGTAAAGTCGTACGTCGCGCACAGAGCGGACGGGAAGAGATCGGGGCACGACGGCGCGGCCCCGGCATCTCGCGCGTGTTTTCCGCGCGGTGGATGCCGTCCCTTCATTTTCCGTGATATCCGGAGTTCCCGACGTTCATTTCACTCTTGTCGACTCGATGGAGCCATTGTACTGCGTCCCTCCAAGTTCCGTAATCAAAAGTACAAATCACTGTATAACTCAGTCGCGCTGACGGGACGCGAGAGAAGCGAGAGAGAGGGAGACGACAGAAGACGATAGGAGACGAGACAAGAAGGTACATGGCGCGGGTTATGTACCGGAAGACGGGCTCTCTCGGTCGAAGGGCGCGGGAGGGAGAAGGGGATGCCCCCTCGTGTAAATCTCGCTTATGCCGGCGTGGCGAAGCATAAATTTCCTTTCGGCGACCTCCGCTAAACGCCTCTCTGCGTTGGATACTACTTATCTGCCGGGACCGCACTCGCGGACGAACACGCCGCTCCTTTTGTTTTAGACCGCCGTATTGTTCCCCCGGCCACGACGCTCCCTCAGGGAGGATGCGTCTCACCCACCGGATATCGACGCACCGCAACCGGGCCCAGTAAGCGAGTATTATGCCACCCTCACGCGACACGGTATATCGCGCGCTATCGATGTACCGCGCTATCACGGGGGTCAGGAAATGACATCGGGCGTTCTGGCATTAAAGTGATAGCGGGGGGGGACAATAATTTTCTCATACGCAAGAGCGTGCATATTTCACGACGCGTTAAACTTTAATGCGAATAATGTCTACGGGGGGAGACGTCCGTGGGAGTTTGAGAAATATCGCGCATATGTAGTCTTACCGGAGGCTAACGTGTGTCAGTTTGACGCTTCTGTCAGCTGGCGTCGAAGCGGCCAAGTGCAAGGTGTACCATTGGGCGCCGTAGGTGTAAAGTGTAAAGGGCGCAGCTATTGTTATGATAATGCGATCTTACAGCGGTTACAGCCGCCTTTATGCGTCTTGTCTCCGTATCTTATGATACTAAATTTTCTTCCCGCTGAACATTAGGACAATACCGTGTACCCCGTGTTATACGTGCGAACTGTCGGTTTTACATAACAATATGTTCCCATCGAAAATTTCTGCTTACATATCCAGCGCTTATGGTTGCGCGCGATACACGCCTCGCGGATCACGCGTTCGTGTCACGCGTGAAAGTCTCGCGTGTAGCGCGTGCGGCCCGCGCCGCGAGTACAGTGCTAAATGCTGACAGGGAGATTTCAACCCGTTTAGAGTTAGACGGGGAGACAGGCGCGCGCGGAGGGAGTGGCGAGGGGGTGATGAGACGTCGAGGAGGGAGGATTGGGAGCAGGGCGGACGCGCTCACCCGGCTCCCTTCGGTGTTTGTAAGCACTTACCCCGCGGCTTATTGTTACCGCAGCCCTCTCTTTGTCGGGATTTGTAAAAGCACTCGCTGCGTTAATTCCCGGACGCCGGATGCTGCGTAACGTAAGCGCGCGCGCGCGCGCTCGCGTCTCGACCACTCGAGAGCAGTTTCGTTAGTGTCAACGCTAATCGCGATCAACTTGCTGCGCTTTTCTCGCTTATTAAATTCTTTCCCCGTCAGGTATCAGACGATTAGGTGAACGCAATTCATAAGTTGCAGAGCAAATGTAATAAAATCGCGATATATATGTCGCTACTGTTGGCTTTGTCGGCGGAAAATTCGCGAGTTCGTATCGTCGAATCGTGCGAAATAAACTCGCGTTTATTGTTTGACACGATCGGCCGGGAATCGAGACCGGGACGTGCTCGGCTCTCGAAATCTTCCAGTCGAGCGTGACGGTCGATTTCCTACGACAAAGATTTGCTCTCACACGGATTCTCCTCCCCCCTCCGCCCCGACGACCCTCCTCTAGTCGACGCCGCCTTCAACGACGCGCGCGCGCGTCCTCCTTATCTGGACCTATCTATCTTTTTCTCCTTACACTCGAGACACGCGTACGTGTGTACCGAATATAAGGGAATAAAAGGAGGAAAGAGGCTTTATCGAGAACTCCTTGGGTGTTTTGGCACGGCGACGCAGGGGGAAGATTCTCAATATCGCATTTGGGCGGGCCTGATTATCGGCCAAGTGGTTACGGTAAGTCGTAGCCCGGCCAACCACCTCGCGATAAAGTTATACGAATGTGTCTCGTTGCCGCACCTGCATCTAATAACGTGCGAGGCGATGCGCGCACAACAGAGGAATGTTCATTATGGCCCACTACGTTTCGCGATTTCGCTACACTGGCGCGAGATAAGGAGTTGCCCCCGAAGACCCCTCCTGCAGCAGCGACTTACCCCGGCGCCACTGTTTTCGAGATTCGAGGTGGTGATTCACGTAGCGCTTTATTGAGATAATCTATAAGTGAGGGGCGAACTCTGGGAACTAGGACTACGTGTCGTGCAAATGTTTTCGACGTGGCAAGCGGCACGTAGCAGTGCGTGTATTGATCCACTTGCATATCCACGGAGGTGTAATAAGCGGTAACAGACTTTATTAGCTTTCGGAATGTGCGGGCCGTTTAATGTATTCCATTGTGCGGTAGTGGCGGCGCCGGCAACCGTGCTAATTCCGAAATTCCGGGTATTATGGCCTCCAAGTGAATTTCGACGTTCGCGCACATACACGCACGCGACCTCGCACCTCTCCCCCGGTGGAGAAGCGGAAATCAAGACGGAGATTAATGCCCCGTCTGCAACTCCCGCTTACTTACGCAAAGTATGGATTTGTTTCATTTCCATGTTCAGTTTTGTGTCTCGCGAAAGTATAAAAATGTTGAATAATAGGAATTCTTCAATGTCGCTAGCGATAATTAACAACGTCAGTGTTTTCTGGATCATACCTGGCATTTTTAATAATACAGAAAATTTATTGCAAAAATATTATTTCAGCCAGGGCTTGAACCTTGGACCTCCCTACACTCTAGGCGGGCGTCTCACCAATTCGACCACCGAGACATATAGTAATATTTGTCGCAATAACAGTATAAAGATGTTGTCTACTGGTCGAATACGCGATTTTTAAGTTTTCCCAATTGCGTGGAAACCGAATTGGTGAGACGCCCGCCTTAGAATGCAGGGAGGTCCAGGTTCGAACCCTGGCTGAGGTAACATTTTTCGCAATAAATTTTCTGTATTATTAAAAATGCCAGGTACGGTCAAGAAAACATTGACGATAAAAATATTAAGTTTGGGTGCTTGAAAGTTGTTGGAGAAAAATTATTTCATCGATATATATAAACATGACAGCTCGATGTAAGCAATATATAGAAAATATCCAAGTTCCATTACGGAACGTTTTTGCGCGCTCACGTGGAACGTTTATACGCCCGATCCTTCCAAGTTTTATTAAAATTTCGTATATCCCAAACGGATATCAGTTTTGCCAGAGAGAATATCGTAAGTCGCGCAGCTTTACTTTTATCGCAGCCGACTTTTCCGAAATAATTCCGTCAGAATCGGAAATATCCCTTCGCCTTCGCGATAGAAAACTTCGGGTCGTTACACCGACGACGACATATTGACTTTCCGGAACTTCCGGCGCATCCACGCGCGCTCTTTCATCCCCGGTGACACACACTTTGACGCGTTGCTTGACTTTTCATCGACTTTCCGATGCACGCGCGCCGCGTCTCACCGTGTCGTCGTGCCGCATCGTCGTGCCAGCGGCGTTTCCGCGGGCTGCTATTTTAAAAGTTGCCAATCACCCGTTATTGCCCCAGTTTTCCAGCGGCCTGAACAGGACATCGCCGAGTCAAGTACGGAGGAAGGCAAACACGCCCGAGTTGTTTCGCTCCCGGGGGAACGTTGTATGGTTAAACGAGAAAACGACGAACTACGGACGTGTACATCGCGCACCGCCCGCCTCGTCGCCCCCTGATTCGATGAGTTTGCCTGAATTTTTCTCGCCTGACATTTCCGCGCGACCGACATCCGCCTTGCCTCCGTTTGGAAATCCCTCCGCCCTCGGCACTGTGTACACTACACATATTTTCGTTTACCCATTGATATTTTTATTTACCCGCGTGACACAAAATTGCATCTTGGAAATTTCGATATCGCGGTAATTTTTTAATTCCGCACGTTGGGGATTTTACAGCGCGTCCCGCGCGTGTACACGAAGGGAATGGAACAAACGGCGAGTCAACAACGATGTTATCTCGCGTGTAGTTACTTATTTAATGCCGCGGCCCAAATAAATCCGCAAATAAATCGCTCATCATCGCGCGTTGCGCGGCACAAACTCGCCCCCGTATGCAATGTTGAGAACGAGCGGCGGAATGCTGGAGGAGGAAAATAGTTGATTTATCATTCTCTAACAGAGCCGGAAAGGGGATAAATATGTTCAATAATGGCTGAGGATTTGGCCGGGGATAACGCGTATCAAGATAATGCCGTTTTCATGCTCGGCGAGAAATCTAACAGACCCGGTGCTCTCAAGTTGAAACAGCTGCACGTCAGGTCAACCTTAATATATGCAACGGGCGATTAAATCTATGCGGTAGTCACTCCACATACGGAGTTGCCGCTACACGTAAGCTGTCCCCCCCTCGTAAACTGTTTATTGCATTCGGTGCGCTACGGTGATGCAGGATCATTGGAATTTCTCTTTGCTGCATGTTAGGCGTTACGGCACTTATGTTAATACTATAGTGCGCCGGCATTTCCCACGTGCCGCCCATTACACCGCTATACTTCGCGGTAACATACTCCCCCCGAGACAATTCCCGCTATAACTAGTATTACTAACTTCGCCAAGCACTTTATTCTGGCGCGTCTCGTAACTCGGTTATCGCTGTATACTAAAAGGCACCTCTCGCGTAAGTCATCGTCGCGGAATTCAATATTGGGTTATTTTTGCACGTCCAAGGTGTACATAATGTAATGCGCATCTGCACGCTGATCGCGTTTCAAACAATACCACTTTCTGTACATTCTTTTTAAAACGCATGCAATTTTTAAACATCCTCGATTCGCGCGGAGTATCAATTCACCTGGTTTGTTTATGCGGTCGAGAATTGTATGAATAGAATCTGCCAGTAGCAAAAAGAAGAGAGCTCGTGTATTGTTGTAAAAATATTTATTTCACATATTTACACAAAATCCTCAAAAACAAATCTAAATTTTATTTGTTGTCGCGGCTAATTTCAAAATAGTCAACTTTATTTTTCATTTACTTGAAACTAGCATCCTCGTCGCAATCGTAGCCAAAAGTTTTCACCTACGTTCGGTTTAAACACTTTCTGTCACAACAAATTAAAATATCCCTGTAGAACACGTTTCGCCTGTACCGCACGAGTAACTTTGATATTGAATATGTCGACTTTGGTACAAACACGGTTTTTAAAATTGAGCCGACATATTGCTAACACTGTTAAAAGCATACGGTCCAAATTTGAAGCAAATACATAGAAAATCGATTTACCGATGAACGTTCTTATTATTTCAGTTTTATTATCAGCGTGTTTTCTTTAAAGATATATTCTCTGACCGCGTAAAGCTGAGGCCACGTAAAAAATTGCGTGAACCGAAAGACGAGTGTATATATTATTTGATAGCGCACATATTGTAAGTATTAAAACAGAAAAAAATTGCATTTGCATTCGCTGCAGTTCGCTGGGCAAAATCGATATTTAACAATTTGGCAGGAAATTGCATTTCTTGATTGATTACAAGCGACGAGATACTATAGTTAAGCGAAATTTTAGGTCATTGTTTTCGTACCGCAAATATTCCTTGAAAATTGGTACCACATATGCAATGTTCAATGTTTCCACAATTTTATTTTCACTCAACTACTGTATATATAAAATAACTGGAGCGTGTTATTCGACGTGAATATTCCCGTTCGAGAACTTGCAACATTAACATCGAGTTACGGGTAGTCGTGACGCGACGTATAGACGTCGCGTCAATTAATATGCGCAACGATGAGCTTCGTTACGTAAGCGAATTGTTTCTCAGCTCGGAGCGTGCATTTCCATTGCACGCGAATATTGGGAATATTGCCTTTGGAATACTTTTGGACGTTCAGCCCCGCAAATCAAATGATTTGTACTTTGTAAACGTAGGGAAGCGAAATGGAAAGAGTTACCAGTTCGTTCCGGGCTAAAATTGGAAGCATTTGTGCATTAACGACTGGCGAAACGATAAAGCTTCTACGCGATTCAAATTGACGACGATCGCGATCAATTTTGGTAATAGCGGAGTAGCGCCTAGCGCATCGCGAAATCCTATTAACCCCCACTTTCGCGATCTTAGAACTGGGTAACGAGCGCGCTTTTGTATTCGAGGAAAGTGCATCGGAGTGCTCGTTTTCCCCGTAACAATTCCCGGCAGCGAAACGTTCTTCCATCACGGTGGAGAATTTGCCAAAAGGACAAACGTCTCGCGCGGACTTCCGTTTAAGACAAAGGGCGAAAGAGATGGGTAAGGATCTCGAAGGAATCCCGAGTTTCGCAACGGCGAGCTCTCGCTAACTTTATGACGAGCGGGGAGAATCGAGTGAACGCGAGCGCAGCGGTAACGTTCCGCAACCGTTGTTCCGCATATATCTTGCGAACTTGCGCATTCTTATTCTCCCTTAATCAAGAAGGCAAATACCACCACTTGAATGTAAATCCAGGCAGACTCCAATGACGATGCGAATAGAAAACATTATTCGACTCTACAATGACGTTAGTCGCATGGATCACACAAGAAGAAGAATTAAGAAGACTAAATCGCGGTGGCGTACAAGAGATTGGTCCTTCGGCAACGTAGCATCTTGAAGCCTCGCTGCAAACTGGAATAGTATCGCACGTTATTGTCAATATTACGACACTTACCGCGGAATAAATAGACGTACTATCCGTAGGATGATCTACGGTTGCGCCAGCAACGTCCAAGTCGGCGTCGTAGTAGGCCCCATATAATACCAATTTTATTGCGGCACTTTGTTATGTCACTTCAGCGCCAGCAGTGGTGCCACACCGTCGTCGACATCATCGGAGAGCCGGTATGCGATCGTGAGCGTACCAGCCGCGCCAACCAGTTGAAAAAGGAGAACGGAAACGCTGCCTACGCGTCTCGCGTCTCGTGTCCGACCATGCGGGGTGCGAGAGACCAGAGGATAGAGCGAGGGAAAGAGAGCGAGTTGGACTGGTGGGAGAACAAGGGGGTGCAAATGAGTGGCCGACCGGCTTGACCGCAGCAGAATGTACAGCCGGTTCTCCTACCATCCTCCGGCTCGTATCGAGCCATCTACAGATACGGCGCTAAACCAACCCGGTCCCTCGGAGAACGGTCTGCACGCCTTTGCCACGTAGGCCGGCAAGTCGCGCGGGGTGAAAGAGCAAGTATTTATGCGCGCGTGCGAGAGAGGAGGACGAGGCGGTCGGAGATGGAGGCCTTCGCGGCCATGAATCAAGCACCTCTCCACGGTTGTCCGGAACCGTTTCTGGTACCGGTCTCTCCACCCCGCCGCAACTCGGGGTGGGAAGTTCACCGGTCACCACGTCTGCGGTATCGCGTTTGCCGTTCAACTTCTTGTACAGGATCGATTTTCTTCAGCAGGACTTTCTTCTTTTTCCACTAGAGCCTGATTCCATTGATACATATATGAGACAGTCTCGCTAATTACCTCCACGTAGTGTTCGTTAAATTTCGTCATTTATCGCGTGATAAAATAATTAGAGATACCATTACAGATACCTTACTGCAGGATCACGAGGCTGTAATTTGTGAAAGGGTGTTATTGCGCAACGCGTATCGTTTTAGTAGCGCGATGAAAAACGTTTGCGGTGGCGCAGATAGCATTTGCTGCGGAATTGTAACCTGTTTATTGTAGCGAGAAGCACGATTTCCGCGCTATACTCGCGCATTGCCGGTATCCGCCGTGCATTTCCGCGTATTACACTTTTATTACGTTTCCCAACAGCGAACGGTGTACCGATAATACCGGATACAGATCGTGACGTCCACTGATTTTCGTATATCACCATTTTAATCTCAGTCCATTTGTTGTAAAACTCGGTTACGTAGCCCGCTCGATGCGGCAGAAAAATACACCTGGATCCGTAGCTACGATACGTGCATTATGCATCGTTAGAGTAACACGTGGATACTCGATGTTGCGAAAATCTCTCGCCCGAACCAAGTCAAATAATTATGATGAACCTCTGAATTTGCATTTACATCGTTCCGCTCCACTCTCGCAGCGGTTGTCCTAAAGTTCCCTGTCTCGAGGGTCAACTTTTTGGCAGAATAAAAGGGAGTTTCGATAGCTCGATCGATCATACTTAAGCACGGGTATACGATGTAAAGTATTCTGCGAATACGACGATATTACACGGACTACAGATGCAGGTGGAATATCGATCGCGGAAGAACGTTCTTACTCGCGCTATCGATACGAATTAAGACCCAAACCTCTTTATAGATAATCTTGTAACTCGAATGCTGGACGATTTGTTATCATACGTGTCGCATTTACATAGAAATCCCGCTCGATATCGCGACTGTATTTCCTGCGAGTAATGAACGGATTGTCTCTGTTTATTTCACAAAACGAAAGAGGATTACATATAATAGCACAAATTGCGCGCGCGATTAATCATTGTCTCGATTCATTGTGAGTGATTCATCGTCTTAGTCTCGCTCTCGATAAAAATTTCCCAATATAGTTGTTTTCTAGATAAAACGTTCTTATCTCGAGCCGCGAGTCATATATTCACATGAGTCATATCTCAATATGATTTTTCTTCGTTGCACGAAAACCTTTTCCGTAACGACAGTAATTTGTGACGTCTAGTAAATCGTCGAAAAGTTGCTCGTGCTGGGAAAACTAACAAGATCCCCGCGAAAATGCCATTGATGTTTGGGCCGATATACGACGAAATCCTTTAATTAAGAACGGCACTTTCTGTTGGTGTCGATCCTTCGGGCAGATTATGGGCTGGGGTGGCGACATGCTTCAAGAACCTATGATAGCGAGGTGGCACTAAGAGTAAATGAGAGATGGTATAGCACTTCAGTCATACCTAATTTCTGGTGTCGCATCTTTCCCCTCGAAACTTGGACGTAGATTGAGCTGCAGGAAATTGGCCTAAGGTGATAACTCGATAACAAGGACCGTTGCTTAACTTTAATCTTAGTTTAATTCATGTTTGTCTTTTTCTGAAGCAACAGTTGAAAAGAGACAAAGAACGAATTAAGCTAAGCTTAAAGTCAAGCGACGTTGGTGAAACTGGATCTAAGATATTTAATGAAATTCTCCGATCATTGCGCTTTTTCTGTATTTTTGCGATACGCGCGAAATAATACGATTAAATCTGCAATAACGACACAGACGAACGAACAATGCGAAATATATCGGTTGCGAGACACAATACAAATGTTGAGAGTGCGTAAGAAAATCATAATTGGTCCAAGTTTCGTATATACGCACACGAATTGCGGTTTCTCGATGGTTGCAGCAAATCTGAGAGTTAATTTAGTCCCTCTATCTCTTATTCTCTACTATTTCACGCTTCTTATGTCGAGGAATGATTTACATATGAGGTGCCCGGGAGTGCCGGGAGTTGACGAAAACGAGGTCGACTCCTCGTTCCGATCCGCTCCTTTGTTTGGTTCGTTAAGGCCCCGCTTGACGAATGATTATTCAATGTCGAACTATAAACAAGGCGTCCTATTTACACGCTCGATGGCAGCCAACGAGAGCGGATGCGCTTTCAACGGACTCACTCTGCCGACACCCGAGATCCTCTCTGACGGAAACCACGAGCTGTGAACTAAACCGGTAAGCACTATGCGAATCCACCTTTGAGTGCCCTACCTCCTTCTCCACATCTCCCAGCATTACCTGTCCTCCTCCACCAATTCTGTTCGCGCGGCTGCTATTGCTATTGAAAATCGGACAAGCACCGTTGACCTGGTTCCGTTAACGTCGTTCCAGTGTTACCTGCCGTCACTTCCGACTGCCATTCTCCACCAAACATTGCCACCGTACCGATTAGCTCGGACGCAATCAAGATTCTCAGATAATTTGCCGTGTGCGCACACTCTACCCCTCGGTAATTAATCGATTAGTGAAAGTTGAATCTTTACGTCGGATTTGTTGCGATTAGAGAGGGTTCATATTAGCGACATTTCGAGGATACTTGAGAAACTATTGCGTTGTTCGCGCTCTTGCTAATACAGCAAATTTGAATTATTCGTTAGCTTATAGTAGACGCAGCTTTATGAGGCTACATGTGTAATGTAGTGGACGGAGAGTTTGTGAGCCTCACACCCGGCAGAACCAGGTGGTATGCGAATTACCGGCATAAATACATTAAATCCTAAGGGTCCCTTATTAATCCATAAATTAATTCCCTTGAACGATAGCGTCCTCTTGGTATTTGCTCGAGGCCTCAGCCGGGTCCTCGCAATCTCATTCGGTAAGTCAGGTTAACTCGTCTATCGTGGGTACCAGCTGTACCTTATTCTCGAATTTTCCCCAGCTTCGAGTCGAAAATTTTTTTACGTAAAATCGCCGAATCCGTGCCGCCGGTCGGCGTCAGGCTGGTCAGAAGTGTCTATGTAGATAACGCGGGCAATTCATTACTGCACACCTATAGCCGATAATTGCATTTTCAGGCCATTTTACTAAAACGCTCGTCTCCAGCGCCTGTCTCGACGGGAAAAGCCCTAACGCTCTCCGCCAGCCCCGTGCGAAAGCAGGGAGCGAGGCGCAGAGTCGAGAGGGGAACGAGTAACTGCATTAACCTTTCTGCTACCCCGCAGAGAGGCGGCGAGAGTCGAAGAGTAGCTGTGATAGAGCATGAAGGAAGAAAAGTGTGAGGGAGAGAGAGAGAGAGAGAGTAAAAGAAGTGAGCTCGAGAATATACACGACGTCGCTCGGGCACGAGCGTCACTCCTGTCACGTCCACGCTTAATTATGTTCAATGATTTTGAACAGCGGGCCTAAGCGAATCTCAAATCTGATTTTCGTGCCCGGCGTGTTTCTTCCAGTCTGGCCGCTCCATCTTATTCCGTCCTTTTAAACATTTTCTCGCGTCTCGCGACAGTTAATTTATCGAACTCTCCCTCTCCCGGAGACACTTATTTACTTTCACGCTTTTATCTTGTTAGCCTCTAAAAGTCAATCAGTGGATTATCACTGAAAAATATTCGCTGATTCACAGTTATAATGCACTGATTGACTTTTAGAGAGCACGTATGAGCAAAAATTCGATAACTATTTCGACAACAGTCGTGCAATTCCCGAGAACAAAATTCGCGACGGGTCAGAGAATGAATAGACAATTTTACAAAGGCATTGTTACAATACGAATGACTCCGTTCGTTGCGTGAATACTATCGCGGTATGCATAATTCATCACATAGGTAAAATTGGGCTAAAATGCCACGCTGAATGGGGATTCAACGGGGCGGATGGTCGGGAAAATGTGGCGGCGATTCGGCACAGAATTCGTGATGTGTATAAATAAAAAGCTCGAATTAAAACTTGAACGATAAGTTTGCTCAGCCCGCGCGGAGCACACTCGCTCCACTTAATCTCGTCCCGGCTTTGGTCTGCGGTTTCATACTCCACGGCCCGGCAATCGTGGCTCGGGATTATCGTGAGTAATGCACCAGATACGCTTTATGTAAATCTGAGATTGTTCTGCCACTGTCGGGACTCGTCGAACTTTCTTCGCGCGGACGGTTTTGGTCCGCGCACCAAAGATATTGGAGCCTTTACGACGCGAAGATGCGTCTCGAGAAAAAGTAGCGTCCCTTGCTGCTCATCGAGTACTCGATGTAGACTACTACAAATGCGACCGAAAGTTTCGAGATCGGTTTGAGAATAGGAAGCGAAATGCTTTGCTCTCTTCGTGCGTTAAATCAACTTGAAAGATTCTGTTTCTAGTCAGTGAAGACTGGTGTCAATCGGGCGATTCGTGTTATCATATGCTGCGTCTGAACAATCGTGCGTAACGTTCGAAGGAGAAGAAATCCACGTTCGTACATCTTGTCAGGTATACACGCGGTCAGGCGCAGACTAATTTATCCGAACCTACCTTCGCGCGTCAGCGACGTAGGAAACCTGGATGATATTTCGGCCGCCGCTGCGGCGTTGGATTTTATCGGGCTCGCGGTTTTATGTCGCGACCGCAGCACCCCGATGTTTCGCCTGTCGCTCTCTCTCTCTCTCTCGAGCACGGTTTTGCGGCATCGAATTATTAACCGCAGTCGTGATTGCCGCTTGTTTCGGATGGGCCTAGGTTGTCAGTGTATCATGGTTACAATGAAATCGCGGCGGCCGAGAGAGACGGGATGGAGAGAAAAATTTTACATCGCGAGAAAACGCGGATTTTGCCTGTCAAAGTTAAAATTTCACCGAAAGCTTTTGCTATTTGCTGTTGATGGACGAGCAATAAACAATGTTATACGGTGTCGCGTGTAATAGAAGAGATAATTTCTTTAAACAGCCGTAAGAGACGGCTTTAATTTTTGTGTGCTTGTCTTCGGAGGTGTAGACGCTAGTGAAGCACACGCAGCACACGTGTATTCTTTGATAAAGTAACCGTTAAGCCGCTCCTTATTAAGTCGCGTTTCGTTAAAAGTTTCAAAGACCCACGGCGGCTCGCTAAATCCGTTACACGGAGCGCCGTGGCTGAAGATAATTTTTTTAGCGGGCGTAAAGTACAAGGGTCTGTAAGAGTACAGCAGCGCGATGGGCTGCGAATTAGCCGCTTAAACCGCACCGGCTCTCTCTCATCCGGCTCTCTGAATTTAATTACAATTAATAATCTCCCGCCTCGACGTCGTAGGAACGATTCGAGGTGATACCTTGGGAACCCGCGTACGGTGCCGGATTACTTTACGCTTCGCTGGGACTTCAAAAGCGTGTCTAAGCGGTCGGCTCTTTCCACTTACCGCGTCTCCGGATTCTGATTAGCCGCGCTATCGCTTGAAGACTTTTTCTTGAAGCTCGGCACCGTGAAACGGATGGCCTTACCGCGTGTAACGACACGATTACAATCTCGACCGTGATTGCGAGGAGCGAAGAGAATTACGTAACTCTCTCGGTCCGGTGCGCTCTCCGCGTCTGAATATTACTGCGAAATTCGGTGTTATACGGAGCCAGTGTGATAAATCGCTTTATTCTCCCTGGAAATTGCTATGCTCCTGGAATCTTCGCTTCATAGCCGATGTTCGGTAATTATGACGGTATCAAATTGCAATCTAATTACCTTCATCCGCTTCGATTATGTAATACGAATTTCTATCGCGCAGAACTATGCACGGTATCGACGTGGATGATTACGGCTTGTATGATCGATTGATATATTTCGGCCACTGTGAAAGTGCCGCTTTATTTTTTTAAATCGAAAGTTTTATTAACAATTCTCTGTTTGCACCTGCATTAGTTCTATACGGTTCCCGACGGGTCTTGGAAATAGTTCCATTGATTTGGATGGAAAACAGTGACATTTGAAAGCATCAGGTGCGAACTTTCCATGGCATTTTAGGTTGCGAAAAAAATTCAACCATAGAATTTAATAGTTGGCGCGAATTAAATATCCGGCAGAGAAATCGCGCGTCTCGATCACTTGTAGCCGCTAACTGATCATTTTCTCAGAGACGTGCCGGTAAACAGGAAGCCTTCGATATTTCGCGCAAAGCAATCGAGTCGCTTCGAATTCAAATCGTGCTAATTCAATACACATACGCATATATTTCAATTATTCCGAATTCGTGGCACATATATGTGCACGATAGGTAAATGTGCATTTTTATTGCGCCACATGTGCTCGAATAACGCTCGGGAGTCTCTCCTCCCCCCCCCCTCTCTCTCTCTCTCTGCATTTGGTGCGAGTTGACGATCCGTCTTATGTATGTATGTACGTTCCATCTGCCAGCGTACCCCGTCTTCCTTCCGCGGAAATAAGACGAGATTGCGATCCGAGGAATCTCATATAGCCACGTGACTGACAATAAGGACGCGGGACTCGTTGATTCTGAACTCAATACGCGCCGTTATAAGCATCGTCGCGATATACGACGCGGGGATCTCATTAAGATTATACGGCGGTGTAATCACATGTATCGCGAATTCATTGCGGGATTACACGTGTAAGGCTAGCTCGAAACTTTTTTGCGCTGCACTTCTAATCTCGTGTTTTCTTCAAATTACTGTCGAGCGATAGCGGAAAACAGAAAACTGAGACCCGCGTCCTTCCGCGCAAGCACTTCTTGCCCTCGGACTCTCGGTGTCCTTACATTACCAGGAGGAAACGCTGACGCCGGTTCCTCTTTTTCCTTTCGCGTACATGCACTTGCGTAGCTTGGCGCGCAATTTTACGCCTATTACGATTTAACACGCTCGTCGCCGGTCGGCACGTGCACCACGTACAAGTGTAACCGTCGCTTTTATAGCGACGTCGAGCATTAAATGTTCGTACATGTACCGTAGGGCATCGTAACCTTAAGGGATATCCGCTACAATGCGCTCGTATGCATGATAAATTGCACAGAGCAAGAAACTACCGCGACACGTTCTTTCCTTTCCTCAGGGACGACGTTACCGTCGAAGAGTGCTTGAAAAATTATTCTCAATTGACAGGGCAGAAACGTGGATAACGAAAATACAAAACGATTATTTAATTGTTAATTCGTGAGCGTTCCGCCCTGAATATGTAATATTAACCAAGTTCTTGAGAGTAAAAGGAAATGAAGTCGCAATTATACTTATCTTTTGGACTAATTATGCAAGCGGGGGATACTTATCGCGAATAAGATTACGCATATTAAACGAGCGCATGGCGTTTCACTCTCTTTGAATTTCATGGTAGATGAGGAAACGTTATCTCATTCCTCTTATTCTATGACTTGGATGCTGCCTCGGGTATGCTATTAGCGATTACGCAGCGGTAGTATAACGGCGTGACTGCTGCTTTTTCCGCGTACGGCAGAAATATGGCGATTAATTAGGTTTACGCAGCTGATGAAGAACGTAGAGAACCCATTAATGTGCATCGTTCGCTGTCAAGGAACGCCGTGCGACCTGGAAACTCTTTCCCTGCGTCAATCGTAATTTAATTTTGCTCACAATATTGCAATTACGAAATCTGGTTAAAGGGTGATGCCCCTCTAGCGCTCGAAGAAACAACCTAATTTTTACAATTTTCTATGGGAATATAGTAAATTGAATACAAAATCTGTTTAAAGGGCTTTATTGTACATTGACATGTATTCACAAATTTAAAAAAAATTTTTTTTCCAAAATGACGCCAGAGCTCAGCAGAGAAAGCCCCTTCTCACGGATAGTGTTCCATGGCCGGAAAGATTTCTCCTCCAATTTTTGATCTGGAACAAAAATAAAAAATGTTCACGTTTTATATAAGATTAGCTCCGGAATTACGTACGGAATTTTCAAAAAAATTGTCAGAATTAGGCTGTTTTTTCCGGGCGCTAGAGTTGCATTACCTCTTAACGACCGGACCGTCAAGTTCAAGTGAGAATGCTTGAGAGAAAAGGTCGGAAATGATAGATCCTCTCAAGTAATACAATATTATCAGAGCATTACGTGTATTAGATGCAGCGAGAGCCAAGAATATGCCGTATCCGCATTATGTTTCTGTTAGGAGTAAATTGATAGATGCGCGCCAATGACTGGCTCCTTCACATAAACAAGACATTAACGCGCCAACAGCTGGATAATGGCCTTCCATCCATCGACCGCATTCGTCGTATCCGCGCGAGTCAAAAAGGAATCCCCATGAGGGTGAAGAGAGGAAGTTAGTTAATGCGAAAATAACAAATCGGGGGATGAATCATACTCGAGCTGACTGCCCTTGGGCACGTGAGGGTAGTCAAGATATTTCGGACCGATGAGAGGCGTTTTACTCACGTTACGAGCTCCATCCGCTTAAATGGCTCTCCCGAAGAAAACTACAGTATTATTCAAGCATTATTTATACAGAATAACTTTTAACAATTCAGTTTATACGCGATAAATAATACGCCACAACTATTCGAAATTTTGCAAGGAAATTCTTGTTACTTTCAAATTATGAAAAATCTGTAATCTTTTGTTTGTTGCACTTTGATTGAATGTTTGTGATACAAGAATATATTAGCAAGTTGCCTTACTGTCGCAATAAATTGCCACAAAGTCAAGCAAACAGCAACTGCCTCGACCATAGCAGCCGTTGTCGTCGAGATAAAAGAAATGAGCTTCGTAGAGACTTGTAATGAATCTTCTTCTTGGAGACGAGATATCAGCTTTTATCAGCAAATCGGAGTAGTACGGGACACAATCGCGTCCTCTCGCTTAGCGTCAAACGCGACGCAAACAGAAACGAGTGCATTTTACGGGCGAGCACCTATTATGCAGGTCGCGTTTACTGCATCATTAACGAATTATATGAGACAACGATAACAGACGAAATAAACTCGAGCATATAACGAGATTTATGATATTCACGGTATGAAGCGTACGGCAACGAAAGAATATAAGACTGTGCTTCTTGTAGCTCGCCGATAAGTTTACGGCCCTGTTGACTGCGCGCTCTTTTCCGACTCACTTCCGCAATAGAGACGCCACGAGAGACAGACGAGACGTAAACGCCTCACTTATTTCCCGATTCTTGAGCTGTTATCGCGCCGTTTAAGATTGCGAGGAATTCGCGGTTCTTCCTGTAACGACGGCGAAGACGCCGCTGCAACGCTACTTGATGGCGGACGATGATTTATTGGCTTTGCTCGTCAGACCAGATATTCCATTTTCTTGCTCACAGCCCTGCGGGGAAATCTGCGAGCTACTTTTGCTATCGAGCGAAGTGACCGTAATTTTTCATGGCTATTTCGACGGTCTTTTCATGGCTTGTTCACTATATGGTACAAGATATTAGACCGACAATCCGACCGTATTATCGTTTTTCATTTTGCATGATATTGCATTTTTTTTGTACGCATTCGGAGAGATAAGATATTTTTCGAGACGAGGGCAACAGTTGAAGATGTTATCGTGATTCTAGCTGAAGTCGTAGTCTCGGGAAAAATATTTATGCAAATTTAAATCACCTTTGGGAAAAGAATTTATATAATTATAAGTTTACTTTTATGCAAATGCTTTGCTCTTCATGTAGAAGAGTTGTACATAAAGCGGGCATTACGCGCGCGCCCGCATTCATGTTTTATATAATTACGAAAAGCTGAGCGTATATATAATAATACTTTTTTTTGCGTCTTATAAGTCCGATGAAAGACATCCGCCGAAATCTCGTTCTCGAGAAGGAACCTTTGAGAGCTGCTTACAAGAACATAACAAAGGACAAATGTCTCGCTTAGGGAGCGAGTGTACGCTTTAATATTTTTAAAGTACATCGAATTCTTTGGTAGGAATCTTTTCACTAACGAAGCGATAGGTCGAAGAGTGGAATAAGATGCTCCGACGAGGAGAGCTTTAACGGAGGTCGGGAGAAATTCGAGGAGGAAAAGAATGAGACGGAGAAGACCGATGGAAGTTCGGATTGTCGAGTCGAGGAAACAAAAGGAGGTTTATACGGCGCAAATTAATCAGGTTAATTTACAATCTAATGGTGCATTGATTAATACAAGTGCATCGCACAATGATGAGTCTCTGTCTTCATTGAGTAATTCTATTGTTCCAAACTTAATAAGAAATCTGGATCTTCTGCAATTCAAAAATACTCTATTACGATTCTTAGCCATAAAAATCTCGCTTTCCGATTTTTCATTCAGATACTTGCAAGATATTGTAATAATATGTCTACAGATGTATACGAATAAGATTCATTTACGATAAAGGCTTAATAGGACCATTACAAAAATAGTTATATTATGCGCGAAAACAGCACGAAGAAATAATGGCGTGAACAGAATAATTCATTTATTTAACGACTCTCTGACAAGTTGATAAATAGCGTCGGAAGATTAATCAGCCATCTTCCACCAATCTTCATTTAGAATAATTATAAATGCAAGAAGAGTAATGTTGCCACCATTCTCCAAAATCCATTTCATACTTCATTGCTTCTTATAACGCTAAGAGAAGCTTTATCGCCTTATACTATACTGTACAGGCTCCTTCAAAATAGCCAGGGCGGGTACGCAACATGGGACGTTGCATTCAATGAGCGCTAGTCCTCATCGTTTAATGCTCTTTTTTTTTCGTGTCGTATAACGCAAAGGTACAATTTCGGGCTCTGCGGGATCACCGGAGTCGCTCTAGAAGAAGAATAGCCAATAATACTTTTTCATTAAGCCGCGAGCTAGGATTACCGCGTCTATTGAGACTGGGCACCGAAGCAATCAAATTATATTCCCAGCGCAATCAGCTTTGGGGAAAAAGCAGAGAAAGAGAGGAGTAGGAAGGAGGGAGAGAGAGAGAGATATCAGTGGACAGAAGCGAAAAATGAAAAGGCATAGATACAAACAGGCAAAGAGGATACGATATGCGACAGTTAAATCCATCAAACTCGCAATATCGCCGTGGTTCCCGAATGACGGAAATACTTTAATACTGTCCGCTTCCCAATATTTCTATTGTTAATTTAATGACGATGCTCTTCCGTTTATGGTGTCGAAAGGATGGACGTCAGAAGCATCTTGTCGGTTTGGTTTTCCGTTGGTTAATTTGCTTACACGGTCGTCTCTCGCTTCCATCGGTTAGAGCGAATTTACAATTAAGGTTTACCGCACGGTCGCAAATAAATTTCACTTCTTCCGGCGCATTTCTATTCCCGGTCATTCGTTCCGCCGACCGCGTAGTAATTCTCCGGGGAACTGGAAGATCGGAACTGTAATTATTTTTCTTTCCGCGATACTCCTGTATTTCCTCGCTCAAAGTACCCGGCAAAAAGACGCAGTGTCGGTTTATCTCCACTTGCCGCTCCTTTTTCTTATTCGCCGCGGAGCTGTATAGACGGATAAATAAAGGTCTATCAAAAGGAAAATAGCGGAAAACATATACATGTGTAATACATGTCAGTAGCAATATGTGCGGAGTGATCGAGATGAATGGCGCAAGTCGGCAAGATTAATAGCTCAAATTGTGAATTTATTTTCTCTAGGACAGAAATCCCATCCGGCGTTATGCGCATCGCGGTTGTTTCGCGTAAATGTTTGATCGGGAGGGCAACTTTTACCTCGAAAGTTACAGCAGATGTTCCGAGACAAATGACCACGAACGAAATTTCCTACGGTCAAAATTAACAACCCGTCAGTGCGAAACTGTAAGTTTCGTGCAGAAGTGTAAAGCTACGCGATGATGCGAAACCTGACTGCATTTATCAGTAGCCACATGTGTCCCTGTCTCCACAATTATTTTGCGATTTAACAGAAAATTTTATCACCTGTGCAAACTTAAATAGTTACTCGTATATTTAATATACACGTACGTGTGTAGCTTTTTAAAAAATAGATAGACAAAGCTATAGATGGGGTTAGAAATAAATATAACGTGTACACCGATATGTTATTCATTGCGTACTCCAATTTATTACGGAGCAAGATAATGACGTGGCCTCTCTTTAACATCGTAGGTCTTGGAAGCATTGATTAAGTGTCGCTTTTAGCAGCGATGAAAATTCACTTGGCGTTGCGTCGTTGTCGTCGCCGTCGCCGTCGTCGTTCACCGCTCTGGATTGTCGTGAAATCGCATCATCGAACCAGTAAGCGTGATGTACCAAGTAATTCAGTTACCACGCAGTTGTTCGCCGTGGTACGCGCTCTGCCTCCCTCACTCGCAGCCCCTTTTGCGTTGCGAGCTGTGTTGCTCCCTTTCCGCTTGGTTCTCTTTAGCGCACTCCTAGCGACGCGTGTACTTGTCCATTATAGCTAAAAGCGTAGCACACTCGATTATCACGTCGTCGTGGGTGGCTTAAAACTGGGAACGTTACAGACCTTTGACAGCGTTAGGATCCCGTCGGTGGTTTTAAGCGCGGCTAAAATACCCCGCACGCCGCACGAAAATGTCGAAACATTCCCGCGCGTCCGTATCAGTTAAATCGAAATAATCACTGGAAGCGAAGGAAACGGGAAAAGTGCAGCCGGAAGAATTATTGGTATTGATTTAGACTTTCGAGGTCGATGGCCGTGGGGGCGAACTCGAGCGCGCTGGGTAGATTGAGTTACGAAATTCGCGAACAAAACGAGAAAGAGGTGGGAGATGTGAGTAAATATTGCAGGGATTTTTGCGCGAACATTTTTTCAGCTCTTGCAGGCGGAAATTAAAAAAGTTCCAGCGCGAAGAGTGGATAAAGCTGGAACGTTTGCGAAACGAACTAAGATTCACGAGCATGTATAAGATTGCACGACATTGGAAACGTTGTAGATTTTTATTAGTATCGATTTCGACGTCGTCAAATTTCTATTTGTACTCGAATTCTCTGTACTTTTGATTAATCGCAACTGCAAGCATGTTTTGTTGTCAGTAGCAATTCCGAACAGAATATTCGGCATTGTCCTTCATATTATTCGACAAGACGTTACTTTCTATAAATGATAAGGGTCTGAATCCCGTCTGTTCTCTAAATAAGATCAAAAAGAAAAGAGATCTGCCCTTTCAAAACATTCTTTACACCCTCGGTTCATTAGTGAAAAAGCCAGTCTACCCCGATTTGAACGAAAGACAACCCTCAGTTGGGGACGGAGGATCGTATAACGATGTCGTACACTTCAAGATCCCAGCAACGAAGTTTCTGTTTGCTCAGTCACAGGATCTTATGTTGACGCAATATTGTGCAGAGGGTTAAAATTATTAAATAATGCTAGATGAAAAAAAGTATAATGAAAATAACGCTACGCTGATTAATAATGAGATTTTTATCATTCTATGATAAAAATTTGGAATATTTCGCTGAAAGTTCAGTTTCCGCAATTAAGTTAATTTAATTATTTTAACGCAATGACCAAAATTTTAAGTATGGTAAGAGACCACAGTGTTATTTTTTTTTAAGGGAAGAAATTACGCTCTCACTTAGCCCTCTTAAACGGCTCGGTGCAGATGTAGTTAAAGATAGAGTTTTATCTCGTATTGCACATTTTAGAGTTGTTCTATATCGCGGATTTATATTTCGCCATGAGCTACAAAGGTTGTTCCTCTAAAAGCTATTACGCTCGAGATAGCTTTTAGAAACTTCAAAGGGTTTTGAGCTATTGAACCGCCCATTCGCCGTCTTCTTTGCCATGATAAACGTACGCGATTGCCGTTCAACTACCGAGTGTCTAGCCGATTGTCCGCGTCTGGGTGAAATTGTCGGCGGAATGTCTTAGTCAACTATCGGCTACTCGCGAATTCTACAGGGGCTACCATCATGGCTGTTCGTAGATAGCGGTGGGTAGCGGTGATCGGTGTTCCCGCTGTAGTTTCCACTGTAATCATGGCTAACGAGCTAGAGCCGCCTTTTCTTCCTCTGTTCCTTACAAAATAAAAAGCTCTCGAGGAAGCTCGTTTGGAGGCATGCTAGCACAGTGATCGCAAGTGCGCGGCGTGCAAGCCGCTCTGGGCCGATGCCCCTGTGATTCCGTTAATGGGACCTGCGTGTTCTCGGAGAGCAGGGCTGATCATTTCTCGCCGTCGACAGCTTTAAACGGTTAAATGTGACGATAGAAACGGCGATTCTGATCAGGAATTGAATGAAAGAGCAGTCTCCATCCTCTAATTACGACAAATTTGATAAATAAGAATGCATAGAAAATCTTACGGCGCAATTTATCCGTTGCAGTGATGGGATGCACACTTGTGCAACAGTCTAGAAAAATCGAACGTGGCACAACTGGCCGCGGGCTCTCCGGTTTGGCACTTTTAGGCGTGGACGGTGCAGGCCTCTGACCGTCTAGAATCAAGATTATAAATATTGATCCTGAGCGTCCTTCAGTCTCGAGTGCACTCGAGGACTCCCTCTTGTCCGGCATTTCTATACCGGGTTGAGTCGAGGGGGATTCTTCGTGGCGAAATTGAAATCGGAGAGGTTCCTCGTATCCACTCCACTAGAAGAAGAATCAGAGTCGAGCAAATTAAAAACTTGGGCTATCTAGTTTCAACAAATCATGCCTCTATGTGAACATCAACAGACGCTCAATGAGGGTTGCATTCAATAACATATAGTATAGATATACAGCGAGAGTAGAGCTTACCGGTGAATTGGAACGTACATATGAATGGCATTAGAGAGGCGCGATCGAAAGACGCGTTGAATTTTAACGACACAGTTTTCTTCGCGTCAACTTGACGTTGTCTTTCGTCGCGAAATATAAAATCTTCCCGGCTGGAAAACGCTTAATACGAGACGAAAGTAAAGACGATGAAGGAAGACCATCCATAGAAGTTGCTAATTTCAACAAGGTCGAAGGAGCCGGGCTTAGCCGAAGACCGCCGTCGGGTTTTAGGCTTCTCGTCCCCCTGGCACGTCTTCGTGCCCTCTAAACCGGTTTAACCGAGCTCTCGTTAACTTCGTTACCGCTAATGCCTGTTGCAATGTGGCTAAGTGGCCATTGCTGCTCTGGGCGTACTGCCCGAGGCCTCCGATCCTTTCCCAATTACTTTACTACCGTCAAAGTCGCGATTTCATTAATCAATTAACACGAGTTACAAATTTATCAGCAAGGTCGTCTGTATCCAGAATAATTAAATGTCGCAACTTATAAATGACTTTTCGCCGTCTCGGAATATCGTAATTCTTAAAGACCTGTAATCACGGCTCTTCGAGAGTAGACTTAAGCGTACTATTTTTAGTTGTTATCATGGTGGATGGAATTACATGCCCCGTGTTAATCGTCTTAACCGCTGTGACGATGTGCGTTTTGATTAATCACGAGGTAATTCTTGTCAACATTGCGATCGTAAAGCGAAGTCTAAACGGTCTTTAGATATCGTTTTCCGATACAGCGTAGATAGCGACACGCTCTACTGTGCGCGTGCACTTGCAGGGCGTAGCGCTCGTCGATAAGTCTTACGAGCCGTAAGCGGCCAAAGGAATGTCCGGCTACGTGTACTCGAAATCGTTAAAGTAGACAGAGACAGCTGAGCTCGGTGGCTTTGAGGGCATCGCGCAAATTACGGATCTAAGGACGAGCGTCCTAGAAATGCCGCTTTGCGTAAAGCTGAACTGATTGAGTGAGGCGTTTTAGTATGCCATGAGTGCATCGCTTCTCGAAAGCACGCTCAAGACCTAAGAAACCGAGAACGTTGAGTCGCGGGAATACCGGTGGGAAATTCTGAAGATGGTAGGACTTCGATTTTCTCTTCATTTGATTCCCTTCGCCGTTCTGTTACACGAGCAGATGCATTATAATTAAGAGTAAATTTACCGCCGTGCGCTTTAATCTCTGCATTTTATCACTCTACGTCCCGTGCATATCGAATTTTTAAAAGAAGCACCACGTAACGCGAATCATTTATCAGACGACGTTATCGCAAAAGTCATCGATTCGCGCGTACATTGTCTCGAGATGAGAATATCTGACATTTTTATGTACGCGAAACTTGTAATTTTATTATACCGCGTTTCGCTCGCGATGATTACGTTAGCTACTTCGTGATCATCACCAGCTCCATGAAACTTCTTAATTTAGTATCGTCTGTTTGGATTTCTGTTGCAAACTAGTAAAAAAAAAGCGCTTGGAGAACACAGTTATTGCGCGCGGCAACGTTATATACATACTCGCCTTCTTCCCCTCCCCCCTCCTCTGTCTCTCTCTCTCTTTGTAGGTGAGAAACTTTTGATTTACGACGCACTGCCCGACCAATACCGTGGCTACGGCGCTCTGCAGCGGCACAGTAGAAAAGTTTCCTGGAGACCAAGAACGCTCTATTAGTACCATTCGTTATTTTGTTTCCTCTCCCGTTCGTGCGCGCGCGGCCGTATAAGAAAAGCTTGCGAGAGAAGCTCCGCAGTTGCCGCGCCAGAGGAAGGAGGAGAATCTCCCTGGAAGGATATCCGCCGGCGGTTCCAAGAGACTCGGATAGTTTTTCGTCCCGGAAAACTGGTTATTGATACTGCAGCGCGAACTTCGCCGGAACTTTCCTGCCCGCCGCGCCGGAGCACTCGCTCCGTGCTCGAGAAGCGACGGCGATAAAAACATATTTGCCCGTGCCCGATGTTAACAACCTCCGCCGCCGTTCCCGTTAACGTTTTGTCATTACGTTTACGTTGCGCCGTTACACACCGTGCCCGAAAACTCGCTCGTCTCGCGACGTTCGCGACGTGCGCGATCCACGATGATTTATCAAGCGTTCCCTTAATTGCCCGTACGCGTGCAGTACTTTACGGAGAATCTTGGCCAGTCGCCAACTATCGATTCGCCTCTCTCTTTCCTTCTCCCTCTTGCCTCGGCGGACGTCAGTATATATTTATAATCCAGTTAATCGTGCTGTTGTGTATTTTAAGACGCGTCTGTCGCGACCGTGTTCTGCCCTCGCCTCTCCTAGCTTCTAGTCTTCGTGAGTTGCGGCAGCTCTTTTCTTCGTGAGAAGCGTTGAAACTTGTACGAGGAGCGAAATCTCGTTTTATACAGGGTGTTATGTAATACCCGCCTCACCTCTTACTTACGGATAGAGCGGACTAGACTGAGTCGAAAAGTCCTGTACCATTTTGCAATTTTCGCAATAGTTAACGAGTTATTAATTATTCAAAATCGCTGTCTTAGCCCGGCCTACCGCCCAATTCGAATGCGCGGGGAGTTGTTTATGACTCACGGCAACGGCTACGTATAATAAACAGCTCCCCGCGCGCCTAGCAACGCCAATCGCGAGACGGCCGCATCTCGCCGTGCGCTTGAATTGGGCGGTAGGCCGGGCTAAGACAGCGATTTTTAATCATTCATAACTCGTTAACTATTGCGAAAATTGCTAAATGATAAAGGACTTTTCGACTCAGTCTAGTCCGCTCTATACGTAAATAAGAGGTAAGGCGGGTATTACATGACACCCTGTATATTATCATAAAAATGATATAATTACGTAATTAGAATATGTCAATATGTCAGTGTATCACTCGACCAACGCGTTTACCGTTTCGTCTAAATTGACTGCTATCTGTAATTTTATCAACATCGCTTTACGATATGCAGAACTATTTTATAATGTGCATTTGGAAATACGCTTCTTGCAATGTACCTTCTGCCTCTGATCTTTCGATCATGAGACCGGGCCTTGCTTGCTTTTCGACGGAGTTGGCCTGTATGAAACATTAGATGTTACTTAACTCGCATTGTCCCGAAGATAACACGAAGCAGGCGTCGAAATTTCTACATTATAGAATATTAACCACGATAAGGATTAAACTTGCGCAACATTCAACCGCTCTTATCTCTCATCGCCCATACTTCTTTTTATCGTTATCAATATGTCATATGCAATTGTATTCTCCGCGTTCAATTCATTTTACATCTACACGCGCTAACAATTTATGTTTCTGTTGCAGTATCTAAGTGCTAACAGAATGGATACGTCAAGAAATCGAATTAGAAGAATGGTCGGCGCGCTCTGGTTCTGCTTCTTCTTCGCGGCAGTCCTGGCTGAGGGTACTTTGGAGAAACTACATGAAGGTATGTGATCGCTTGATACACCTCGGTTGGTAGAATTCTTAAATAAACGTATTTCTATTTTAATTTCGATTTTATTTCGTAAAAAGAGACGATATAAAGAAGCCCGATCACTTTAGCATCGCAAAGACTACTGCCTCTTCAATTGGGTATCGCGAGTATAATGAATAACATCGTTATATCGCCACGGTCGTTTAATGCAACGATACTGACAGCACGGCGGTGCTGATGATAAATTTCAATTTAATGTATTGGATATTCCACCTTTGAGGGCTCGTTAGCGTAATAACCGGTTGAAAGGGCGTGACCGGTTTTTCGCAATTATATATTTTCCGACAGAGCGTACCGAGCTCCCTGATAAATGATTGGTATTTATCAACGTTCAGTGTGGCTTAAAGGGAGATGAGAAAAATATAAATTAATTATAATAGGGAATTAAGCGTAATGATATTCGGAATTATGCGGTATTACGGTTGAGCAAAGATTCTGGGATTTGCTGAGGAATATTTATAATTTCAACGCACGGTATGTTGATTAGAGCTGTACAAACAGCGAAATTAAGAATCCGCGGCGTACTATCGCGCGGATAATTGGGAAAGAACACCGGGAAATACGTAACGCGCAACGTGTGAGAAACGGCGTTCGTCTCGCTGCAACATTACAGTCAGCGGCAAGAATGCAAGAGAAATGAGCGCTCGTCTGTGAGTGATTCTGATGCGGTATCCTATCGATCGCCTGAATATCCCCGGCCTCGCAACACGAGCGAGCACAGTTTGTAGAAACGAGAGATAAACGTCTATCTCACTACTGGTCCGAGAATGGGCAGACGTGCCGGCGAGCCGGATAGAGGACGATGAAGGCGAAAACGAGAAGAGATGGACGGGACCGTAGAGTAGAGTACCGGAGGGAGAGATAGGCGACAGAGAGAGAGAGAGAGAAGGAGAGAGAGAGGGGGGGGGGAGAGAAACAATGAGACAAAGCGGGAGAGAAACGACAGAGAATGGGAGAGCGCACCGGTTGCAGAGTAGTCCGTTAGAAAGCTACTTTAAGGCATATTCATAATGTAGCCACCTGCCTGGGCGTTGCTCTCTTTCTCCTTCGCATCCCCCGCACATTCAGCCTCGTTATCCCGATTTTGCGCCATCGCCGCGAGCGAAACGCGAGGAGAGTAACGTTGACGACCGCGAGGGCGCACCATATGATTTAGCCGTAAATTCGATCTGCATAACAAGGCGTGGGACCCTCATGAATAAAGTCATTCCTATTTCGGTATTAATCACGCCTCGCGCAACACCACCGGGGCGGTAAGCGCGAACAGCGAAGCCGGGGCGCGTTCGCTCTCGTTTCCCGTCTCTCGGAACGCACTGCCGGCGTTTTAACGAGCTATCGGAAATTCCGATCTTTTAGACCATTCGAGACCAGCGCGCTTGGACGTTTAATTACATCCACCGTACTCGCGAATGTTCGCGCGATATAATAATAATGACTCACTCGCGCTGAGGGACGAGTGTTTCGATACGACAGCGATCGCGTTCGCGCCTTCCTCTTCCTACATTTCGCGCTCGCGCGTCTTTCCCATCCTCTTTAACTTGCGGCAAAATTGTGTAAATGGAGAAGTTCTGCCGGATATATCATATTTCACATATCTCGAATATGGGTCATCGGTTTCTACGATTTCTTTCTTGGTGATAGCGCGAAAAAGTAATCTCTTTTCAGGGATATGCGGCGTCTGTCTGTCGCGACCGTGATTAGGTGCTTTCGATGTAACCGACCGAAATGGCGTTATAAGCGACCAATGTGCAAACTAAAGTGGTTTTACTAAGTTTTCTAGGGAGTTATCTATCGCGGTCGCAGTAGTAGGTAGCGTGGATAAAGTATCTACGCCTTCCGGCCGATAGATCCTCCTCCTCCTCTTGCTTCCTCTTTAGTTCTCTGTTCACGAGCGTAGCAGGTTCTCTCTCTCTCTCTCTGTCTCTCTCTTTCTTCTGCAGACCTAGTAAGGCGCGTTGCAACTTCCAACTGAATAAGCATCACTTCCACCTCCAACGATGTAGCCTTTGATGTAATATCTACGCCATTGCCTGTTCTTTTTCTATTTTATATCTCTATCATCTTCATCGTTTCGGTACGCCTGTCGTCTTCCTCTTGACTATTTTTCATTATCGTGTTCTTTGCATATATGTGTTTCTTTTCTTCTATAATAGTAGTAATGTGCTTTTAATTAGTTATCATTACTAAGACGGGATATGACAAACTCGACATATTGAATACAGCGTTATTTTCACACTGTTCCGTGCCAATAGAATAAAAATTTGTTTAACGATTTAAATTTCTGACAACTTTATTAATATAATTTGGGTTTAAGGGGATCAGACTTCATTTAAGATATTCTACAAAATTTCATGTTATTACAACTTAAACTCTTAGATTAGCTGGATTTTAATAAACCCCACCTTGGTAACCGTATTACCGTGCTACTTTTTTTCTTAGTAATACCCGGGTTAAGGAAGATTACGGTCAAATTTTATCTATATTGCACAAGGACAAAGGTCAGGAAAAAAAATGAATACTTAACAAATTAATAAAATTCGTATGGCTCAAATGTGATAAACACAAATTTGAAGGAATAAAGGACTAATAGCCGTGACAGGGTGTTAGGGTCTACATATTTCATATTTAAATTTATTGCGAAAAATATTATAATACCTCACCCAGGGTTTAAACCTGAATCTCCCTCTCACTAGGCGGGCGTCTCAACCAATTGGACCATCGAGGCATATGGAAATACTCATCGCAATAAACAGTCTAATGTTGAATACTTAATTTAAAAGACTAGTTAATTTTTTCCAGGATAGATGAATTTATACATTACTAAATTTAAACGTACACATTGAGCACGTCACAGCCATAATGAACGATCGCTTGCGTTATCAGTTGAAAAATTGTCATAATCGAACCATTCAGTGCGTGCAGAGGTAAATACGCAACGGCATGACACAGATATTACTTGTGCGAGGAGTGAAGAATGGCCACAATTATACGCGACAGCGCATGGAGGGACATCACGATTCATCAAACGGCATTAATCTCTCTCCGTCGTGAGTGAGATAAGACCGCGCTTTTTTTTTTGCCCGCGAATACACGCGCGAGACGCGCGTCCGGCCGGGGCTTTGTTTCTCTTTCGCGCGTTACGCGGACTCGCCGAACCCGCTTCCGGTTTCCGGCAGACTTCCGCCCTCGTAGCATCCGTGAAAAATTGCATTCATCCGTCGACAGCACAGCGTACCTCCTCCTGATGACGCGAGATGAATATCCCTCTCTGCAGAGGTTCTCTGTCTTTCGCAATTTCATGCAATCTCTGGCGACACAGTGCCAATCCTTTTTTCCCAGTTTTTTTTTATCGACCTCCCATGCGTATACATGTGCGTACATATTTCCTACGTCGATTCTGCCCCCATCATCGGTGTCGTCTTTTCGTTACTCTTCTCTCTCTCTCTCGTATTGCGCGTCGTTTCGCTCTTTTTGCTTAACAGGGCTGTTTCCCCCTTCGGGCAAGATCACATCCATCATCCGAGGCAACCAAATCTCGGCATTTGTTGAGGTCTTCATCTTCCAACTCCATGGCCACAGCGGCTCCTTTCAACATCGATGAAGGGGTCGTTGCTGGCAGGTCCGACACGCCGTTTCACCGTGTACATTCTCACGTGTCGGCACTCAATTTCGTGTCATTTGTGATAACCCACGTTATATTTGCTTACCTTCGAACAACGTTTGCTTTTAATATATATACCCGTAAAAAGATTGTGAACGAAATGAGAAAGAGAGAGAATCTAATCCGCTCGCAAAATCGTGAACAATGAATATTGCATTGAATGTTTGAATTATACGTATAATATAATTCCGTGCAGCGCCGTAATGTTTTGTAATAGAAACATCGCATTACCGATATGACAAAAAGTTGGAAATGCCATTGCGTTTTTACATTGAAAATCCGCGATACGCAGACAGTTATAATTTCCTGGCTGGCATAACGAGGACAAATTCGTTATCGGGATTCTCATTAGAGATAGCTGGAGCATCCCGGCGATTTGATCATGCGATTTTCTCTTTCTGTTGTATACCAGTGATTGGAAATCGCTCTTGTCGTTAAGCCAAATCGCGTTTCTAGATTGTCTCGTTACCTCGAGCTATTCTGGACACCTCGGTCCAGGGACTCGATAAGGTAGAGTCCGGGGCCAGAGGATCGAACTAAAGCTCGTGTTGTGAAAGTCTGGGGTCCAATTATCAGCCTCTGCGGGATTCAAAGCAGCTTGCACCTTTATTATGTTCGCCAATCGCCATACGATACGCTATTAACGGGGTGGCCTGATTTACGTATCTAGGTATCTCGCACGCGTTTCCGATTACTATTCGATATACATGTGTGTCAGGGATTAAATGTGATCGATATACACGGAATGACGACCGGCGATGAGCACCTTAACCCCTTTATAAATTATAAAAGAGACGTCGCGTCGTCGTCACGTCGCTCTATATGTAAGTATATTGATCCTAAGAGGTCAATAAACGGGGTCACGTTTAATCTTCCGCAATTACGTAAAGATAATTCCGAAATATTGCATGATTAATGAGAAGTGGGATTATCGATTTGGTTTTATTCGACGCACAGCGACTTTCTCGTTTACGTCAGAGTGTACGTAATTTCTGGATTACTAGTTGAAAATGGATTAACGATTACTTAAACTTTTATTTATATATTCGTGTTTGCCGTACAAAGAAGGGTCGAACGAGAAGATCGATACACGAGTATAAGCTCGGCTGTCCAGCGAGCGATCCTTCAACGATCGTTACGCGGACTCAATTATACGGGCCAGCGACGTAGTCTACGTTCTGCGCCATAGTTTCCCACGTGATACGACACAACGGGTCATTGGCATAATGAAGAAACTTGGCGCGGGAGAAGTGGTCCCCGGCAGAAAGGAACGTGGTGAAAGATTTCGAGCGAACTTTATCGCTCGGGCGACCCGGCGTGACGACGCGGGGCCCGCGCGGCAATGCAGGCCAGTGAGACAAAGGAAGAGAATAACGGACGACGGGCGAAAAGTTCGAAAATGCGTTGAAGCGACGCCAGGATTGGCGCGGAACAAAGAGGACACGGAATGGTAGAGCGTGGCACGTTTATCTTGCACTTCTTGCGGTCCTCGCTACTCGCACACCCTTACCCCGTGTCCCTCTGCGACCTCGCTCCCTCCCGTAGCCGCCGTTTGTTCTTTTGATTCTTTCCAGTCACTTCACCGCCATTGCCATTGCCCTGCCCGACGTTGGCTTCCAAAGTAACCCTAGGGATCCTTGTGGAAAAGTTTGGTTATTTAATTTCCTACCGCGGGGTCCGTCAGCTCTCGCCTTCCTTCTTTCTCTTTTTATATCTTTCGGAGCCTCTCGCTCTCCCGCTATTCTCGCCGCACCCCTCTCGCTTCACCGTCACTCATGCTGCAAGGCCCGTCCACTTCTCTTCCGCGAGGAACGATTGTTCTCTTCGAGCTCTTTCTGTATTGTTCGCCGCGCGATAACTTTACTTCGGTAGAAAAGATTCGTCGCGCGTCATCTTCGCGGGGGACACGTACAATCGACGCTATTACACGCCACGCATCTGCTTCTGAAAACATCTCCCGCATCTGTAATTCCTCCCTTATCTCAATATTCCGATCTCCCCCGCCAACCTCTCGGCGCGCGGAAGATTACTTCGCCTATAGAACGGCGGAAGGAAGAGAGCCATTTAAAAAGAAATTCTCCATGCAGATTGGAGAACGTTAATATTCCCGAATCTTTTCAGCCAATTGGCACCGCCTTTCCCCGTCGTTTTATCCGCCGGCTGTTTTCGCTCGACTGTACGAACGTTTCGACCTCTCGAGTGCGCCATCGGACCGCGCTGCGTTATCCAACCGAATCTTTTCGTGCAAGGGTCCGCCGGCGAACACCCCCGGATATTCGCCGGCGTATAACAACACTCAGTTCGTTCGCGACAGCAACTGTGATCCGGATACCTGTCGTGTATACTCGTATGTGCACGCGTGACGCACGCGTGTGGATATAGAAGCGCCGGCGTATAATTCAGTTTTACTCTGAAACGACTCATTTATATGCGTTCGTTTGATTGAATCTCTCCCGCATAGCCCTCTCTCTCTCTCTCCCTCTTGTTCGCACCCTCCCGACCGAATCTCCCTCGATAGTCGCCTCTTTTCGCTACGCGCCGGCCTCTTCTCTCCCTTCACCCTCGTCAACGCCAACGCGGTTAGCTGTTTCAATTTCCCCTCGCCGCACAAAACTGAAAGGCGTACCTGTCGCCCGTTCTGTCCTCGCGCGATTCCTCTCGTTCCGTTCGCCGCTCGTCCCTTCCCCCTATAGATTGGCTATCCTTATCGCCGGCAGGCTCGTGCCATTTCGTACGGGCGCATCATCCTCGGCGCATGATGTATCATTATTACGGACGTATGTGGCATTGTTGCCGACCATAATCACGCGAATTGCAATCGAGCTCGTGGTTGAGTAATCATATATGCGCTTCAGAACGATCAACCGCGTATTGAGAAACGACGAAATTAAACGGTAATTGAAACACGGGAATGGAATAATATGTACTTGCGACGCGTGAATCCCATCGTCGAGCGCCAACGGGAACGACGGAGGGAGATTTTGAGGAAGAAAGAGCCCGAGCCGAAGTTTGGAATTCGCGGCGGATTTTCGCGCTCTCGTTTTTCGGTTGACGCCTCTGTCTGATACGAGGTGGAAACGCGTGAAACACGGGCGATTATACGGGAGAAAACTCGACGGGGCCCCGTCGCGATGGAGGGACACGGAATGGATCTCTCCCCGCCGTCGTATTTTAGGGTGTGCGCGTAATGCAATTATACCATCACCCTCCGGCTTCGGATTCATGAATATCAACGCTCGTTTGATTTGTATAATGTCGAGTTATTGTTCCGGAATCGAAACATCGGAGCGCATTATTCCAGCTCGAGTATCAGCTCGAGATTCGGCAAGCGAAGGTATTCGGAGCAAAATTATCTTCCGGTCATCGATTATAATCTGATGCGCTCTATCGATAATTAGAGGGCCGTGCCTCGTGCCCGAGACAACGTTAATTTAATAACATCTAACTCGCCGAAATAACTCTCGAAGAATAATCGAGTACCTGAATAATTATCGCCGTCTAGATCCCGCGCGCTCCACTTTAATCAAGCATCTCGACCTGAACGATTAACCGGCCCGCAGACACGATTAACGGCAATCGTCCCGAGCGTGTATACGATGGAACCACTGGGAATTAATAACGCCACTAGTATGATATCGAATGCGCCTGCTGGTCCGCGGCTTTTGGTAACCGTTTGCAACGCCGCGGTCTAAATGCCAATAGGGGCGATATTACTGCGCACAGCGTGCGGTTGAACGCGCGTCCGGCCACAATCATTTTATTTTATTTCCGTGCCGCTACATCGTTAAAAATATTCGACATATTGAAAAATAAACTAAGCGGCGAGCGCGTCGCCACTTTGTATTATACGCACGAAGCGCCCGTTGATCGGCGGAAACATCGGAAAGTGGGCAAGCGCGATATTACCGCTAATGTAAGGATGCGCCCCCGTGTATATCGAAAAAGTCCCATCGGCGCCCGACGGATCTGCCGATAGAGTGGAAATCAGGAGCGTTTTATCGATACGTTTAAGCTTCCGAGGAATTATAGACGCATCGATCTTTCTCGTCGGCCACTCGATATACCCGTTTCGTCTACATTCGGTATTCAATTGACAGTTGGAAAGCCCCGAAGTTCCGCACCCGGCGGGACGTATCGATCGTGTCCGCACGCCGCAAAACGCTCTCCAGGACGGACCGTTTATTCCGGCTGCTTGCTGTCCAATGACTAATTACTTCAGTTAACTGCTCGTGAAAAATGCACTACTGGCCGAATACCCTAAAACGGAATGTATAATCAGGCCGAATTGCCCGGTCGGGACGAGATCGGGGGCAGGAGAGTGCGCGCGAGCGGATGATCGTTTCGAGGGAGAACGTCACGCTGTAATCACTGGTAATGCAGATGGCGGCTACGCCGATGGACGGCATCGACAATCAGCTATATAATTAGAGGCCTCGCCCGCCAATTAAGCCGCATTCATCGGACGCGACCGCACTGGGTTGCGCGCGAGTCCGCCTCGCGAAAAGCGTGCGGCTGGTGCAGGCGCGAATTAATGCGAGCAATGCTCGTTAACGTAATAACGCGCGCTGTTTCGGTGACCGGGGACCGTCTTCGGTCGCACCGCCATAATTGTTGCGCCGATACCTGAAATGCGAGCGATTCGGCATATCGCTATCTAATACCGATCGTTGCTCCGGTTAATACGAAGCCCTCGCGCGGCCTCATACATTATTCTCACCTGGCGGAAGATAAACGTCGATATGAGGATTTCGCATTGCCGCGTATTGTCGTGACAGGCGCTTCCTGGGCGAAATCCATTTGTAGAACTAACGCGGCTAATATTTCAATGTCGATCGAAGTTACTATCACGCGCGAACCGCGTAACGACTCGCTCGAAATGCGTGGCGGCTCTCGTTTTTCCGGCTCGGCTGGATATACGCACACACGATGAATCGTTTAACTGTCGCAATCGCGTTGTCCAATCTCGCGTATCTGCCGACGACCTGGGATCTATTACGACGCGGCCGGTTGCGATTAAGCGATTTCTGCGAATTAGAATCGGCGCGCGAGAATTGCCGTGGAACAGCCACAGTGTCTTTTGCATAAGCCCTTTACGTGGCAGAGGGAAAGTAGAGAGCGAGAGAGAGAGAGAAAAGGAAAGAAGAGAGAAAGCGAGAGAATCCTGAACGAATATGAAGAGGTACGATGTACACGTGCGAATTGCTTATATTTGACACGGGTACAGTAATCTCCTTAATTCCGTAAAAGTGCCGTTGTGCATGTGGTCTCGTCGTTAAATTCAAAATAATGCCGGCGCCATTTCGGAGCTGAGACCATTTTGCGTTGCATAATCTTGTACCCGCGGCCACTATGCTCGACTCTATAAACTGTGTTACGATCTTGTTCTTCCTGTATCGCTTCCTACACTCATATAATCTTCTAACGACGTTTACTCAACCTGTTTATGAGCGCACAGAAGACTCTTACCTAAAAATTTACAGCGCTAATTACGTTTACTAGTAATTAACGAAATAATGGTAGATAGTGCTAATATTAAAATTCCAAATTTCATTCGACCACAGCTGGCCACATTTATCGTCATTAATTAACCGGTCAATGCAGAAGATTTATTGCGAAAAATATTTATCGGCAATTTGAAGAAACTAATCAATACTAATAACGTTGGAGTAAGGGGTAATTCCGCTTTAACGGCCCAAAAGCTATGTTTATTTTTAACGATTTTTCTTCACAGTAAATACACCATACGATGAAATAAATCTTTTGGGGATTTATTAGGGCATTCTTAAATAACACAACAAAATGTTTGTCATAATTTAAACAATTTTTTAATAGCGTTTAAGCGTTCGAATGACCGAATGATGTAGAAAACGCTTAATTAAAAAATTGTTTGTGTTATTGGCATAATTAAGGCGGAATGACCCCTTAATGTAACTTGTTAACATATTACAATGATAATGTATCGTGTACGTACTAAATGCAACAAGAGTGGTCATCAAGGCGAATGGTTATATAAACCGTGACGGTCGAAAATATCTGATTAAGACTCTGTGACAAACGACGGAACTAGAGAGGCACGAGCGTTTTCCATTATATAGAGGGCTTTTAATAACGTTGCCGTATACGTGTCATGTGTTCTCTCAATATTATTTCTCGTACTAGAGCAAACCGCAGAGCGGGGTTTGCCCTAGGCGCCGGGGCTTCCTCGCGCAGTGCTGTTTGAGCACTCGCTTAACACTGAAACTACCACCTGAAATCGCGACGATTTCCGCGATTGTGGAAGCGCGATCCGGAAGAGAAGATTCTCTCGTGTTCGCCTTATCGGAAACTATTTTAGCGGATCCGACGAGCGGATACCGTGCTCGCCCTGTTACACGCCTTTGTTTCCCCCCTCCCGACTCTTCGGGAACGAACGGTATGCTGTAGGAGCTGATCTGGCGTTTCAATCCTGATTCGATCGTTCCTCGGTACACGCATGTTTCTTTGATGGTATCGTTGCGAAACATCGTCGATCAATGCTGTAGTCGTTACGCTTCGTCTGAACTTGTAACAAAAGTGAAAGCGAGTGAGGTACGAAGAGGGTACATTTGTACTTTATTTGCGACTTATTACCAATCAGAATTCTTCAATGTCGCCAGTGGTAATTAACAACGTCAGTGTTTGCTTGACCATAACCCGACATCTTTAAAATGCAGAAAATTTATCGCGAAAAATATTACCTCAGCCAGGGCTTGAACCTGGACCTCCCTACACTCTAGGTGGGTGTCTCACCAATTCGACCACCGAGGCATGTGATAATATTTGTCGCAATAAGAGTATAAAGATGTTGTCTACGCGTATATTTTCGACTTTTGTGAACTGCGCGCCGATAAGGGTTGTCGGCCGTTATTTGCGAGCTATTACGTCTAATACAGTTCCAATTATTACTCGCGAAATATCGACAGAGACACTACTGATTACGGTAATACGTTTCTTGCGATGGAAACGTGGAATTAATTCGATCGCCCTGACTCGTTACGATCCAATTCTTCTTGTGGATATCAAGCAAATCTGTCCGAGGCCACGCGGAAGGGCGGACACAAGAGCAGCTATAAAATGAACGGCTTTGTGCCGTCGACGCGTGATACATCTCACTTAAATGCGGCCCACGATGTCGCTCGGATAGCGGGACACGACAGCCGCCTGTTTGCAGCGGTTGCTAACAAGACGGCAGAGTGGACTACACGAAAACAGGCGAGGGACAACGCCTTTGTGCGCGTTTCGTTTTTTTTCCCTGCACTATTATTACCCACCGCGCCGATGTCTATTGCCCCGATACGAGGCGATACCCAGGTAGGCAGCACAGCTGGCTCGCACACAAACACGTATAACCGCACGCTGATGAACGTACACCGGCGCCCAGCTTAACGCGTTGCTTGTACGGCGCAGTTTAATACGGCCGGGTGATCGTAAAGCCCGGGTTCCACGATGCGAGACGGAGGTCGAGGCAGGAAGAAGGGCTCCACCAAGGGGGCGGGCCAGGTATCGATATAATCGAGAGAGGCTTGCTTGTCTCATCAAAGTGCCACGTAGACCTGCCTATAGCATCAGCCAGCGGCGGCGGCAGCGATAGCAACAGCAACAGCAGCAGCAGCAGCAACAGCGACAGCAGCAACGCCGACAGCCCTCGTTAAGGCAAAAACGCGAGAGATGATGGATGGATGCTAAATTGCATTAATTAAATCCACCGTGACACCCTCGGCCGGCACAGCCCTTGGTATCACTCGGCGGCATTGCTCCGGCCTGTCTGTGATCGAGACGTGAGCCGTTTAACAGGGTATGGGTCACTTTGATGATCACACCCCCGTGCAGACCTCTCCTCCTCCCACACTGCCGTCCATCGTGCCTTCTCTTTCTCGTGCACCTTCTCGTGGTCGCCTTCCTTTTCTCCCTTCCCGTACTTCACCTTCCGCACAACGCCCGTTGTGCCAAAGAGGTGTTCTATCAAAGACGCTTTACCTGACTGAATATTCTGTGGATCAGAACGGAATGCGGACTGCGAGACGCGTTTTACACGGGCTTTGCTGGCCGGTGCAACAGCGCGTCCTAATCGACCGCAGACGCACATTATGGCCCGTACTAAAATTAGCGGGCATAAACGACGCCTTGTTTTCCATAACGCTACTTGCGAGCGACTTGGAGGAGCAACGTATGGACTTGCTGTCAAAGAATAACGAGGAATATATAATATTATCAAAGAATTAATTGTCGCGCGTGTTAATTAATTGAAGGATCTAACGTACAAATTGAAAAGTGAGGAACGTACCGCTTTGTTACATCGTTTTATCAACTTGAACATTGCATGGATGTGTCGGAAGCATTTGTACGTTGCAACGTACGTTCATACATGACGCTCTAAAAGTTCTGTGTTTCAACATTGCAATGCTAAATGCAATTGGCGGAAAAGAAGAAGTAAAATTAAACAACGCGGCATTGCGCCATTTCTACTTCTCCAAGTTTCATTTCTCGAGTGGTATAGATGCTCTTGCACCGCAATCGTTTATCAAAGACGCTTTAACCGAGCAAGTATTCCACGGATTAGAACGGAATGCGATCTAAGCTGCGTGAGTAATTGGGCGAGAATGCGAGAATTGCGCCGGGTTCATAATCGACCAAGGAATCAACTAAAGTTGTACGCATACAGGATGCTTACGAAGTCGAATCCATTAATCATGGATGAGAAATCAGAGGAGCGTCATCAAGCACAGTGCTGTTTTGTCGTTTAATCTTTCATTTAACGAGACACGATTGTTGGATTTTTCCTATGATAGTCGGACTTTTCCAACGCTTTATTAACTGCACGTAAAATTCGTTTCTTATGTATTTTCTGGAACCGGTTGTCTCGATGCTGTGTCTACGTTTGGCAAATGAGCGCGCGTCTGAAATGTTTCGCTCAATATTCTCTTAAATCACACGCACACACGTTCGGAAACCCATTTACATAGAAATTTAATGCCTCCTTTCGAAGTGAAATCAGCAGAACCACGTGCGTGCGCAGCGTGGTCTTTGTAAATTCACCATTTTTCTTTGACGTCTCCATTCGCTGTTTTATACGGGATAAAGCTGTAGTTAAGCGGATTTCGTGGAATAAAAGAACACACGGATTTTTACGGCCAAGTGAGATGTTAGCCGGATCCCATATGGAGGAGGCGACGGGCTGTACGGTTTCGTTCCCCTCAAACGAGATGATGAGATCCCGATGCGTACCGTGTATTTTGGACGGGGGATAAGTGAGAACCGTGCCGCATAGATATTAAGTATAATTTAACGGATTGCCCACCTCTCGGCCGACGTGGCGGCCGCGGAGGGTATCGAGGGGGGGAAGAAACGCTATCTCTCGTTAGAAGGAAGGCGTCGTGGCCGTAAGGTTGTATGCGATTATAGCCGGGATACCGGCCGCTGTCGTGTCTTTCGGCGGAAGGAAACGCTGAATAATAAGAATGAGACAGCTAGGTAATTGCGGCGCTATTTGGGGCTTTGCGTGCAATATGGTTGAACGATGCCTCTCAGCCGCGCCGACACGCATTCGACGATAATTGTGGCGATTATTCCGTTAAGCGCGAAAGTTTTCTAACGATAATATATCATTATCTGTCACGAGTATTCTTGGCCGCAAAATTTATGTAAAATTGGATCCCCCGCACGCGACGTAGCTTATCGATTTTCGATATTTCTGTTTATCTTATATATCGAAAGTAATTTGAGTTTGTGTACTTGTGCCGTGTTTTCATACGAGAGTGAGGATGAAAGAATGACTGTATGGAAATGAAAGAGGCGAGAAGTCTGTACAGAATCGCGGGAGCCAACGCTCGACTGAGGACACGGATTTTGTTGACCCTCGCGGCGACAAATATTTTCGATTCGTTGGTACGAAAAAGGGATCCGTCGATTCGCGACTCGGGTGCAACGAGGCGCGGGGGCTTCAAAGGACGCGCGAAGCGCGCCTCCGTGGAATAAGAGGATAATGTGGACTCGATTTGACGTCTTTGAATATTCAATATCGCTCGCTCGCGCGCGCGCGCGCTGATGCCGTCTCATCACTCCTGCGACAGTCGAGACGCGCCTCGCCACCATTCAAGGTAGAACTAACGAAAGCTCGTGCTCCCCGCCAAGTAACATCGAGCTGCATGACTGATCGTTTTCTAATGTAAAGACATCATTTTCTGCGAGATGTAAAAATAGAACGTCTTGACACCGTCCCAGTCTCATCTCTCTTCTCGCTCATATTGGTCGTACGACAGTCCTGATCGAATTGCTACTTTGAGACGAGCGGAATGTGTAATTTCTGGCGACGTCGCGAGCGAAATAGACATTTGTCACGGAATTCGCGCGACTTTATAGAATTTTCCGTAAAACGCATCAGACATCTCGCTCAGGTTCTTGAGCGCGTCCGCCGCGAAACGGTTCTTACCAGCGAGCGCTCCGCGACAGACGCGATTTCGTAGACACATGCGCGGCTGCACGTGTCGTATGCACCGACGCTCTATATCTCAAACGTTGAAACGCGGACGGCGAACCGGCGGGATGCGGTTTACGGTTTTTCCGCTCGCCATCGCCGCGCTCTCTCTCTCTCACGCGTCGTCCCGAAAAGGCGGCGCCTGCGGATGGACCGGCGAAGCGTAAGGGCAGGTCGTAAGAAGCGGCGCAATGATGGGAGAGAACTACCGAGTAGCCTCATGCAATTCTAAATTATTTCAATGAAATGGAATGGAGCGGCCGGTGGATTTGTTGGTCGCGGCACCCGACCGACCCTCTTGTATCACAAGAGAAATAGAAAGAGGAGGGGGGGGGAGGGGGTAGGAGCTAAGAAAAGCCACGGCTTCTACTACGGCTCTTCTCGACTGGTTTCCCCTTTGTTCTAAAATTCTTACGACTTCCCTTACCTTCGTAGACCGCACCTTCGCCAGTCTCGCCCTGCGAGCAACAAAGGCAAGTGGCCTGTACCCACTAAGGCCGTAATACCCGGCACCGCTGCGTCTCTACGGGGGTGGGAGAGGGTGCAAAATTGTCTCCCTCTTCCGCATTACCGAGAGACACTTTGTACCGTGGCCTGGATGCCGCGCAACTTTCTTCGCAGCTCAGCCCTGGGCTCAGCTAACTTCGCAGGATTTTCGCATTAGCATATCGACTTATTCATACACCCCGCTTGACTTGGTACTCGCGGCATCCTTCGGGCTGCATCGGCGCGCATGATGCAGCGACGTCGTACGTGTACTCGACCCCTCGGAAATTCTCTGCGGCGTGTCTGCGAATTGATTTTGTAACGCGGGTGACGGAGCGATACGGGGCCCGGCTGCGAAATGAATTTTGATAATCCACGCACTTCATTTGCTGTCTAACCCGGGACGAGGGCGAGTTTTTCATTTCTGTCCAATCCGAGACGAGGGGGTCAATTCTTGCACTGTAGTGAAAATGCTAAAGTTGTCTCTTTAACTGTCCCCCTTGAGAAGAGACACAGCTCACTTTTAACATTTTGACTACATTGTAGAGCTAGCCGCACTATGCGCGATTCGTGACTCACAGAAATTCGTTGGACATTCGTCATTACTTACCACACTATTCGCGATTCGCAGTTTATCATTCGTAATTTGTTATTTGTCGTTTCGTTCGTGGTCAACTTCGTCAACTCTTAACTTTCACCTGTTATCACAGGACTTGCATCGTAAGATCGTAAGTCTACAATTAGTCAAGTTTCAATGTTGGTCAGAAAACCACTATTTTCGTCAAACAACCGCTCGGCTGGCGAATCACTGCGAATGGCGAATTGCGCGCAGCGAATCGGCGTTTTTTTCCTCCGCCCTGTTCACGAATATACGAATGGTGAATGGCGCATAGCGTGGCGCTAGCTCAAGATACAGAATTGACTCCGAGAAGGAACGTTTGGCGATCGCTAGTCAATCGTGCGCGTTTCACAACAGGGTACGGGAGGTATCGAGGGTAGGCGGTACGCGCGAAGGAAAATAAGAATTTGACTTGCACAATCACGTCTGGCATTTTTCATCTCGCTCAGTTCGCACAAATAATATGAATAGTCACCTAGAATAACAAGATTTCGCTTTCGCATCGTAATTACATTTGCATGCACTCAGTAGACCGCTAACTGAATTTTCGCTAACCGAATGATTTAGTCGGAATAATCATGTTAACCGTTTTACTACAATTAGCGTTCGTTTGCGTCAACTATCAAACCGAGCCGTATTATGCATATATATCGGGGCTTATTGCATTCTTACCTTCACTTTTCATTATTATACTCGTGCGCGCACGAGCGGATTCCGTTTATATACGACCTTTTTTCACCTGTCGGCCTTCTGGCAAACAAGATCATATATATAGTTAATTTTTGAAAAATTTTATTACGCTACGGTTCTATTTTATTTTACGAAACGAATCTGCCCTTAATATTCGTTGCATCCAAGATTAGAAAATGTTGCGAACAGATATCAGAAATTTACACGTACTGAAATATTTAAACAAATGGAAAAGTCACGAAATTAGTTTGCCGGAGCCAAGGGTTTTTCCAACTTCTTAGATACTTTTCATCTATCAAACTGAGCCGTTTATATATGACCTGTTTTTTACCTATCAACTTTCTGGCAATCAAGATCATACTCGTATATATAGTTAATTTTTGAAAAATTTTATTACGCTACGGTTTTATTTTACGAAACGTCCTTAATATTCGTTGAATCCAAGATTAAAAAATATTGCGAACAGATATCAGAAATTTACACGTGCTGAAATATTTAAACAAATGGAACAGTCACGAAAATAGCTTGCCGGGGTTTTTACTCCTTGGATACTTTTTATTGTTCTAAAATGGTTCGTAATATTTAGAAATTATTTTACAGAAATGCAGCGCGAATCAGTAATAATTAATCTCCGCCGTTTCTGCTCAACTGCCGTCCTAACCTAAAAAGCAGTATCTCCATTTTTGGCCATTGCAGTTAAGTCACGTTCTATGTTTCTTAGAGAAATATCCGTTGTCCTACAAGGACATACCGCAACGTGTATAAGTTATGTTATGTTAATCTAGTGCTCTTGCTACTTTCTAGCCTTGTGTCTTTGTAGGACAACGGATATTTCTCTAAGAAACATAGAAAGTGAGTTAACTGCAATGGCCAAAAATGGAGATACTGCTTTTTAAGTTTAGGACGGCAGTGTACAGACGACAATTTCGGTGTCCGTCTCCTTTTTTACGAATACGTAACGAATCTGACATATTTTTCATTACTATCATGCACTCATTGATAAGCGGAGCAAGACGCTCGACAAGCGCGCGAGAAATCCAAAGATCTGCCGTGAATCGAAGAGGCTTATCGGCTTTGTCGAAAGGTACGGCTCGAGCGTGAGGCGGTGCGTTTCGCTTGACGTTCCGAAGAAAGAAAAAACGGATGAGGAAGGGAGAGGAAAAGGGCGGAGCGTCTTCATAATTCAGACGGTGTCTCCGCGAAAGGGCCGTAAAGTCCGACTTGGAAGCGTCCTTCCTCCCTGCTGCGGTGTCGCGCGGCCTAAAAATTTTTCATAGCCGCCATAAAGGAGCGGGCGGCAAGTCAGGGTTACGAGAAATATCGAGGGCTAACGCGCTTCTTCGCGGCGAGCGAAGTAAGCGAGTAAGTACGTAACGCGGATTGCGAGGCGAGAATGAAAGAAAGAAAGAAAGAAAGACAGAGAGAGAGAAAGAGAGAAAGCGGCCGGCGCGGCGCGGCACGACTTCCGAGCGGCTTCGGCCGAGCGGAGCCGAGGACGGCCGAGCGGCACCGAGCGCGGCTGAAACGCGGCAACGCGCGACCGAGGGTAACAGTCGTGCCGCGGCCTCCGACGAGGGAGGTCTACGCAGTCGCCGTTCGTCGCGTCGCGCAGTGAAACCCAGTCAGTAACTCCGGCGCGCGTCCTCTTGTCCTCAGCCGATCCAGGGCGCCTCGATCATGTTGTGACGGACGCTCGCGGACGTGTGTCGCCAACGCGTCGTCGGACTCGCGATCGCACCCTCCGGCAGCGCGGGGATGTGCGCGCGATAGGGGAGCCGTGGACTCTCCGTGGAACGCAGCAGCTCCGTCGTCGACTCCCGAGCAACAGATGTGACCATCGCGCGCGTCTCGTTCTTTTATATTTTGTTGACCAAGATTTTCTCAGTTGGTAACGCGCTCCGATCCGAGCGGTGCCGTGCCCACTTCCCCGTCGCGATATCGATAATTACGAACGCGTATCCCGGACGCCACCGACGGGAGATAAGGATAACATTGGCCAGATGTCCGGGGAAACGCGAGGGACCCCGTAGGATTTGCAATTTGCGTCTAAAACGAGAGTCGTCCCGAGGACTTAACCCGCGGTTTAAGGGCACCGGTTTGTACGCGGAGGGTAAGCGGCGAAGGAGAGAGAATTCCTTTGTCCCCCGGAGCAGCGTGTGAAAAACGAAGAAGGCGCCGGCGAGAGGAGCCGAGAGAAAGAGAGAGAGCGAGCCGAACGGAGCAGCACGCGGTTGAGTTTCTATCTTGGAGTGTACCTGCCGCAGGAACAGGACAAGGACGGCGAGCGAGCCGAGGAGGAGAGAAAGAGAGAGAGAGACCGCTTTACACGCCGGTGAACGGCCGTCATTGTCGTCGCCAGCGGCAAAGGGCAACAACCACGCTGCGGCCGGAGACTCTACCACCGCCTCCTACCCAAGGCCAGGGCGTACGCGGCCCACGCGGTCCTTTGTGAGTGCTCCGTCGCGGGGCCCGGGATACCCGTGAGTGACGGCGGTGCGCGAGATGCTCCGAAATCGGCGGAGGTAGGACCGTTTTATTTTTTTTCTCTCGCGGGAGGGGGAAAAAGTGCGGGGGGCGGAGAAAAGTGAGGAGAGCGGCCGAGGGATATAGTGCGAGAGAAAGGTGTGTGGTTTCCTTTTTGTATCTTCGTCGCGTGACCATGCAGAGGCAGAGGCTACTACCGGACGCCATGACGACGATGGTTAGGGCAGCTGTGCTCGCAGCTGTCCTGGGGCAGCTCCTGGGCCCCAGCGCGGCCGGCAGGCCCGCCGGCGCCCACCCCGGACACGCGTACTTCGAGCAGCCGTGCTGCGGACGCTCTCACCTCAGGCATCACAAAGGTTAGATACCGCAGATATTCGCGAGCGAGTGTCCCTCGGGAGTGCGCCGATTCGCGCGCTCCCCGGGCCCGCCGATGATAATCGGCTGGAGATAGCCGCGGTCGAATCGTCCGATACGTCGCGCGAACGACGTACTCGAACGCGACACGAGCCCGGCTCACTTTGGTTACGGTAGGCCAGGCTCGGGCCGGAAGCGGAAACGGAAGAGCGTGGCGCCTGCCACGTGGTTGATATCGTGGCATTCTTCGCATTTTCCGATCGCCGAGTGTTGTCGTTCGCGGCGACGACCGGGGCGGTTTTTCGCGCCTCGCGCGTACGCGTAGGATAATTGTATGCGGAAGACCCCGGGCGGTGGTCCGTAATCCGCGCTGGAATAAATTACGCGACGTTTCGTATCGCGACATCGACGCCGGGCGCAAAGAGAGACGGAAAGCAGTGGACGTTACTTGGAGCGTGAAGTAGGCAACGATTACCGGTGCGAGTGCTTTTTGAGATTTTATTCGACGACGGGGCGCGCTCTCCATTTGCCCGCTTTTTGCCGTCTATTTTTTTTATTTATAACAGCGCGAGCGTAACGTATAGCGTTTCATTTAGCGACAACCGATGGGCAATTGCTGTGCAACTTTTATATCAGGATATTGATCGTGATTAATTTGCAATCCTCCAAATTAAATATTGTGACTTCCGGGCTCGGCGTTTCATTCGCGCCCAGCCCCGGCCATTTGCAGTACAAATTGTGCGAACGAGCAAACTCAATCGTTCACACCTACGTTTAATGAAATACAATCAGCGGCGTTTGACGCGGGTGGGCGCACTTCGCGTAAATTAATCGCGGAAACTTCGTCCCGTCTTCCCTTTTTTTCCCCATTCGAGATCACGAGTTTCACCAGCGGCATTAATGGCCGGGATGATTGTGCACCTTTTGCACCTTTTGCTCCTGGAACTGTCAATTCATAAAAACATTTGTGTAATACACGTGTAAGGCTTCCGCGTACAGGTCGAAAGTGTCCCACTATTCGGACTGAATCGTCAGAGGTCAAAGCACAGCATGGTGCCATTGAAACTATAAATTCCGAAGCCTGAAAGGAAATCTTTTCACTCAAATAAGTTATAGGGTACCGAACCTATAACTTATTCGAGTGAATAGATTTTTTTGTTAAGGATCGTTTACAATAGATGATGGAAGCCTGGCGTAAGAAATAAGGAAGGACTCATTTCCATCTCATGCTCCCGTTTCAGCTCTGACGCTCTTTACTCTCGGCGAGTCAGAGCGCCGTCGGCCAGTGTTGCAAATATTTTAAAAATTATGCCTGTATTTTACACCAAAAGCTAAAGGTTACGGTTTTCTCTTAAGGATTGTCTACAATACATGGAGTAAGCTGGAGTAAGGAGTAGGAGTAAGGAAATAAATCCATTTTATTTCTTACTCCTACTTCAGCTCTTAGGCTTATTCTCGGTGAATCAAAATGCCATCAATCAGTGTTACAAATATTTAAAAAATTATGCCCGTATTTCAGCTACCTTACACCAAAAGCTAGAAGTTAGGGCGTAACAAGTAAGAGTAAAAGTAAAGAAAGGAATCATTTCCATTTCTTACTCCTGCTTCAGCTCCGACGCTTACTCTCCGGCGAATCAGAGCACCGTCGGCCAGTGTTGCAAATATTTTAAAAATTATGCCTGTATTTTACACCAAAAGCTAAAGGTTACGGTTTTCTCTTAAGGATTGTCTACAATAGATGAAGTAAGCCTGGCGTAAGAAGTAAGAGTAGGAGTAAAGAAAAGAATCGTTTCTATTGTAGATGATCCTTTAGGCCGCTGAACTTAATTTCAATGATACCATGCTGTTCTCTGCTTTAGTCCCGAATAACGGGACACGGTCGGACTGTACGCAAAGCCCACATAACTTGTATACTACACCAATGTTTTTATGAATTGACAGTTCTAGAAGCAAACGGGAGCAAAACGTGTCACTCCAGCATCCCCTTAACTTCCCCAAATGACCCGCGAGATGTAAACTTGGCCGTAATTGAAGACGTCGGGCGAGAATTGACGAAACCGCCGACGGTCCACGGCTCGTCACGCGTGCGCGGAAGAAAAAAGCAACACTTGCCTCCGCGGATGCACACCAGGGATTAAATTCCCCGGCGTTTCCCTCGGGGGGACGCTGACCTCCTCCCCCCTCAGCTCTTTATCCCGGGCTTCTTTCTCGCCGCGCGTTAAATCGTCGAGGAGAGAAGCGGACGGCACGAGAGTAGAACGCGAAAAACGCACGTACCCCGGGCAACGAAATGCCCGTTAGCATACATCACCAATATTATCTCGGGGAGTGCCCTGCCGCGCGATATTACCGGGGCTTAGAGCGCGCGGGCTGACTTCATTATGGTGTCGGGGGAGAGAGAACCGTCGAATGGAATGTGGAATGGTCGGTTGGTCGGTCGGTTGGTTGGTCGGACGGTTGCCTGCTTCGTTGGCTCGGCTTGCTGGCTGCCTCGGCCCGCTGGAAGCCGGAGAGAGGCCGGTGCGTGCCGGCTCTCGCGTGTGTTACGTACAAGCGAGAGACCGCATGCTGGGGAGACACGCTGCTTACCAGCGCGTCCGGCGCACACACGTGTGCGAGCGCTCTCGCGCGCGTAGATGCCCGCTTACGCGGGTAACCTAGGCGCGTTCCCTCCACGAGGCGCGTAGCATTTTCTGGCCAACTTTTTGGGAGGATCTGCGGCCGGGCCGTTTTACCGTCGCGCGCCAATGGCGGAATTTTCATTACAACGCGGCGCGGTTTATTGTCCTTGCGGTGTGCGTCGTCGCTGCTCCTCCGGCGCGTGTACACGCGGAATGCCAGTCTCGCGTTCGCGCGAATATTTGGCACGAAGTTTCGGGGGAGGCTTCGTGAAGCGCGCGGCGTGCACCCCGTAAACTGGCAGCGAGCGCTCCGGCCGCGACACTTGTTTTGGAGTTATCGCCGGCTAATTTTGCCGGCGCGCGCGTTCCGCGAATGCTGAGGGAAAACCGACAATCGTTGCGCGAGAGCCTCCGCGGAACGCGCGAGTCTAATCTCGCCTGTGACGCGACGACGCGCTTGGTTCGGGACGTGACGTAAAGTTCGCGCGCGGGACGCACGGTGTGCGAGTGTGTGGAGTAATCGCGCAGATATTGCGTGGACACCGCGAGGCTTTCGTCGTTTGATCCGCGGTCGTAATTTGATATCGTCCTCCGTACGCTCGGCGATAAGACACTCGGATTTCTCAAACACAACTCTTTGCCGCTCGAAATATCGATGACCGTCGGGCGTTAAGGCACGCATCGAGGTGAGCTCGCGAGATTCGTCATCGGGTTGACTGATAACGTCGCGAGTATACGTGGCTCGACACATGTATCTAGCGTGTGCACACTGTATTCAGGCGCAACACATCGCATTGATCTAATCTGTACTTGCGGGCGGGCGTCTACGCCGCGAAACGATCGTGCAGTCTAAGGCCCTTCGTATCGGATCTCTGGCAACTAACTGAACGGATATTAATTTCGACGGGCTTCTCAAACCGATCTGCTGATCCAATTTGCACGCATATTTGACGTGTAACCCGCGGTGCACGTGCACGTGTAACCAAGTTGCGCGAAACTCCGTGCGACTATGTCCCGTTGCATTAAGCCACGCCTCCCCGAAGATAGTCTTCGCCCATCGGTATCTTCGGACGATCGAGTCTATTTTTAATCTCGACTATCGACCGCTATTTAAACCGTGCCCTCCGTGCCAAACGGATCGAACGAAGCCACGCGTCTTTAAGCGCAACGATACCTGCATTTTTGTTTTTCCGGCTCGCCCCCTTTTTTGCCCTCCCATTCGCCATCGATATTTTCGCGGCGGATTATGCCACGCGGATCCTTAATTCGTCGGTAAATCCGTGAAGCTGGAGTGGCAATGCTCTCTTTGCACTAGGTAGAGATTTGCGAGTGATGTTTGCGGAAGTAGCTGGGCAAAGAGACGAGGGAAAAGCGAGGGGAACCGTCGCGCGGTCGTTCGGCCGGTCGTGAGTGCCGGGCGGATTGCGAAAGTTTTCCTTTGGTCGTCCCCGGAGGTCCTAAAGATTTTCGAGATTAAAAGCTTCACGAGTCAACTGCGTCGCGCTGCGCGCCGGTCGCCGGTCCGATTCCGCCTTGGTGCCGCGGCCGCGTCCGTCGTCTCCTCTCTCTCTCTCCTCTCCCGTCTGCTATCGCTTCCGCTAAAGCTGCGTAATGAGCGACCGCAGCTAAGACTCATCCGGCGCGCGGTATTCGGTGCCCGCGCATTCCTGCGGTCGGGGGGTCAGCATGAATGCCGAGACATTGCCTTTGGGAAGCCCCGGCGAAGTTAGACCATCGGAATCAGCCGGGGAGCTTTCGTACGAGGCGCGCGGATAGTACACCGCGGTCGAATTATTCCCTTTGAAAGGGCCCGGGCGCGCGTCTTGCCCGACGTTGCGCCGAGTGAAAGAGCGGAGCCCATAACCCTTGCCGGACTCTTGGAAATTATTCCCCCAAGTTTTCCTTTTGATTTGCCGGCGCGGCGCGGAGGGGCGATTCCCGCCGATCTGGAGGAGCGAGGCGTCGCGACGCGACGCGACGCCGCGGCAGAAAAAGCGCCGGGAGATTCGATTAATTCCTACTATGCATTATTCCGTGCCGTTCTTAGCTGCGCTTCCAGTCTTCCTTTTTTTCTTCTTCTTCTTCTTTTACTTTCCTCCCCCTCCTCGCCGGTCGATGCTCCGCAAGTTCTTCTTCTATCTCGGAGGTAAAAAGCACGCGAGACGCGGCGTCGGGGGTGGATAAAGGGCGCGACGGTGCCGGCGGAGGTCGAGGACGAGACGCGTAGCGCGAAGACACGACCCAAGTTCGCGATCGTTGTGGGCGTGCACACAAAAGTGGGAACTTTGTTGCGAAATCCCGAAGCTCGCGTCACGACAGCCAAGTGTTAGTGCAAATCTGTGCCCAAACGACCAAGATAGCCGCCCTACGATCGATTCTCGCGAGCGCGAGGAATAGTTCGTAACTTGTTCCCCGTCGCTTTCACGTAATCGCGTATACCGTTCTCGAAACGCGTAGCACAGGCGGCTTGCCCGGTATTACAGCGGGTGGGAAACGAAGAACGATGAGTTTTCGGCCGTTTAACCTAAACCCGTCGCGTGAGCCACGAGCTTTAATCGCCGCTCTAATCGGATTCGAGGAGCCCGTACGAACTTTAATTCTCGTCCACACACGAAGAGTTTCGCAAGTGCGAATTAAATTAAACAGACGTTCTCTCTTTGCTGCTCTCGCCTCTCTTTTTTTTTCGCGCTCGCAGCCCGGGCCCACGTATGTTTGACAGCTTACACGTCTCTCGTCCGAAAGGAGCAGTTTTAGTGGCGTTAGCTTTCGCTGTGTCTTTTTTTATTTAGAGCAAAATCCGCTCGCGCGACGTCCTATGCCGGCACTCGCGAGACAAAGAAGAGCGCGCGACGAAGACGCGAGGCGTTGAACGTTGGATATTCCAAACATTATGCTGGATATTCCGACAGGATTACGTGTACTCCGAACGAGATAGCGAGAAGGGACAAGAGCAGAGATTTTTCCTCCTTCCGCCTTCTCCGTTATTCGTCCTTTTTCGCTCTTTTATCTGCTCTGGAAAACACTTTGTACTTGGCGGTGTAAACGCGCGAAAGTATAATACCCGCGCTCGTGAGACAAGACGATTTCGTCGCCGTGAATATCTTTTCACGGATAAAAGGGATAATGAGGATCTAACGCGCCGCGCGGCGCTCACGGATGTTTCGACGGGGCGGTCTGCTAGGACGCTGGAAATCTTGGCGACGATTGTGCTTAACGAAGAGGGAGAATCGCGCTACTTAGACGCTGTCCCTCCTCTCTGCCTTGCGACACTCCGATCTGTCTACGTATCGATCGGGTGATAAAAGAAGCCAGGAATGTTTTTCTTCCGTTACGCTCGAGATCCTCGCGGCGCGGACGTTAAACTGGAAATGAGAACGCTTCGCTCGTCATTTACGCGATTCGGCGAGGATTACGGTGCCGTGCTGGCAATTACGCTCGGCGAGGAGTGTGATCAGCGCCGGTAATAACTGTCGTAAGTTATCCGCCGTCGCGGAGGGGATTCCGCGCCGTTTCTTAGCAAAATTAATATTATTTGCCGAAGCGTGGGCGCATTATTTCGCCCCCTCCGAGACGGCGCGAAATCTCGCCGACGCGGAATCTCTCGCGTCTCTGAGTTTTACAGTTAGGCGAGTCGTCGCCGCTGTAAACCACACGCGGATATTACATTCTTGCGCTCGGAGCGCCGCGTATAGCCGCGAGCGGATCTTAACGGCGCCTTAAGTTCTTTCCCGCGGCTTTAACGAGATTCTACGCCGGGGCGATTACCTCCGGCCGCGAGACACCCGCGTGTACGCCGCGTCGCGTTCCCATCCAGCCGGAACTTTCGCACGCACGGTCGAACGCGTGTAACGCTGCCTTTTTGTCGGCGCGGCTCGGCCCCGGAGGCTCTTAACGACTGGCACTTCGGGAAGGAGCGGGCGCGAACGTAGGGAAACTCGTCGGAAATGAACGCGCGATCTTACGACGGCGACAGAGATAGCGATTGTCAATTATCATTTCCTTCAGTCTCGTGACTAATGGACTGGCGTATCTCTACTCTCTCAAAATCAATCGGTGGATTATCACTGAAAACGGTGAATAGTCACTGATTTGCAGTTACAAGTAGAGTCTTATTCGTTAATGCCTGGACCCGCATTTTTATCATTATTTTTCTCATCTATACGAATCACTGAGTCTCATGCTGTATGCACTAACAAAGACTTCTATAGCAGCTGTGTGAACTATAGCCTGAAAGTCATCGATTTATAGACGGGAGTAGAGATTATGGAAATGTGAATCCTAGTAAAACTGAGGTCCAGGCGTTAATGAATAATAAACTGTACACTACTGAAAATCGCCGCGGTATACTTACAACTGTAAATCAGTGACAATTCACTGATTAATTTTTTAGAGGGTAGTTACCACCGTATCCCTGGATATATATTTCTAAAACAGAAATTTGCATAAATAAAGGGAAAATTTTTTTAAAAGTCGACCGGACTGGCAAAAAGTGATGCTTATTTAAGTCACAATGTTTCTACCTCTTTATCGGGTGTCCCGCTGACGTACGGTTGCTGCTTGGAAATTTTAGAAATTGACATTGCTATTAAAAGTCCACTGACTACCGAGACATATATGTTACGAATTTGCTGCCACAGAGTCATGAATTTCTTCTGTTTCGGCATAATTGAAATGTTTCAGTCAACTTTAGGTTGCACTTGAAGAGGACCCGATAACGAGGTCGAAACGTTGTTACTTGAATAAAGATAACTTTTTGCCAGGTTGGTCGACTTTAAAAGAAATTTTCCCTTTGTTTAAATTACCACTGGCGACAATAAGCTTCACTCGATTTGGTTCAGGAATTTTGATATTAGAAAACGATACTGTGTTTAAAAAAGGATATGTAGGTAAAATATATGAATTCTCTCTCGGAACGTCTCTCTCCTGTCGATATTCTATCACTTTCGAGAAATTAAATTTGAAAGGGGGAAGTGACACCGAAATAGCGAAATTGTATTATTCTTGAGTGCTGTCTGAGTGAAAAACCATATTTGCTATGACATTTCTATCTGTTTAGTTTAACAGCTATTTGGTGTGGACAAAAAAGCATAATGCTTTGCGTTTCGTGTGTTTTATCCGCGAATAAAAGGAAACGAGCGAAGTTGAAATGAACGCGGACGTTGAAGCGTGCTGTGAAATTGATAGCAAAATGGAGTGGAATAACACGAATCTATTACGAAAGGTGTTTGCAGTGTGGAGCTGCTGTATTCTATGACAATTGCAAATTTAAATGGGAGGCAGAGCTAGCATATCCCCACCGTGTGCTTTAATAATCTCAAGTGGACTTCAATAAGATCTCTGTTGCGCTTCGACGGCAGACAGGCTAATTGTCCTGTATCAATAATCGAGGCGCAGAGATATCGTTGATAGGGGGGAGCCACACTGTTATCGGAATACTTCACCGTGCAAACAGAGGGTTAGTCACCTAATCGTCCGGCCCCTCTTCTACCCTCGGAGCGCACGCACGTACCAAATCCCCGATATAAGTCGCGTAGCGCTCCATGAACCCTCGGAACCTTTCCACGTATTCCAAGTTATCTCAACTCCACCCTCTCGAGTAGTCGGGGACGATATCTGCTCGTCACAGGAATTTCAGACCGCACGGTCTGAAGCCGTTCGCAGATCGTAGCGCGAGAAGAAGAGAGCAGGTGAAAGGATGAGCGCGGGGGAGAGGGACAGAAACAGGAAATTGAATCTCGCTTTATCTCGAACGGCGATATTGAAAAGGAGAAAAAAAGAGATGACGAGACCCGCGCGCCGAGAGCAACCGCGCGCTCTCCCTTCGTGTTCTGCACCGACCGAATAAATTGTTACGACCGATATCGACACATCCGCGATACAAGAACTACCTCGGCCGCCGCCACTTGCCTCTTGTTGCCGTTCTCTGATCGACACGTCAGGTTACTTTTCTTCCTCCCCTCAAGTTACTTCTCTCTAATCTGCGAATTGCATCTCGCGGTTCTGCGAGCGCGCGGAGAAAGAAATTTTATTTCATTTATTTGAAATCTTGGCGATCTTTCTTCATACATAACAACACGATTCACGCGATCGAATTTATTTAACGGTTCCTTAATAGTTTTTAGTTAAAATTAATAGAAAGGAATCGTGTGCCGTTGGCTTCAGTCCATGTATTAGTCCATGTATTACTACAAGCGTGTCCGATAGGTTGTAGAACTTGTGGAGAGATTATTCCGTAATTTACGTAATTTATTTGCACTCAACGTCTGGCGTCGGCTCTTATTGCCTTATGTTCCTTTCTATTAATTTTAACTTTTACCAATTGAGCCTTACGAATATATTGATTTTTAGTTAACTTCCAAGGCCGTGCGCGCTAACAAGTCTTTAGATCTTTCTTTTGAGGACGCGCAGTCGGGAACTAAAACGGATGTGTAAAGATCGTTTCGATTCGTCCAGCCGCACTTCGCGTATAAATTCACGATTCAGCCCCCCCCCCCCCCCGGCTCTCGTTCGCGAGCAGCGAGGATTTAATTACACTAACGACCGGCAATAAAAAGCAGCCGACGCGCCGTCGTCGTGGAATTCGCACGCAATTACCGCGATCTCGGGGGTCAGGTACGTACACTTGTAGAGCGCTTCGGACTCTTGTAGGCGATAGCTCGTCCGTGCGTCCGTCGACGTACGCACGGACCGCCGTGAATAATCGCGTGCGAACTTATCTCGCATGCGTGCTCCGATTACGTACTCGCCGCAGTCCTGCGCCGAACATCCGGTCGAAAGGACATCAAGCTTTTGCGATTGCGATTCAAGAATACGAACGGGGGGGAGTCGGTAAAAGAAAAAGATAATTGCACGACGGCACGTAAATCAGGGGCTTTCGGAACTGCGCACACTGATTTACGTTTGTCGCGACACGCGCGCGCATATTCGATAAGATACGCTCGTTACGTCCTCTTCGAGAGGGCATTTTGAAATATAAGCTGGCCGAGCTCTGCCTTTTCTCCCTTGGCGGAGCTCGGCACTATCATTTATATTATTTAGCGAATATTGACATTGCGCGCGACTTTGGATTACCCAACAGCCCGAGCTCGCTAATTTATTCAACGCGAAATTAATCGCAGCGACTTTGATCGAAGTCGTTGAAAAGTCGGCGCCGCCAGCCGTGAAGTATATATCTTGCGAAAAGTGCGAGGGGCAGGATATCGCACCCTTCCCTTCCGGAGCTAGCCGTAATTGGAGCCCGATATATCTTAATTACTTTAAAGTTTATTATTACTTTGAGACGGCCAGACGGCATAAAATCGTAGGGGGGGGCACACGGCCTGGCCTTCAAGGCACGAATGTCCGACCGGCGGAGCTAATTACTTTACAGCCGCGTCCGGCTGTAGGTACGTATTACGACCTCCAACCCGTGCCAAATGTTTGCGCTGGCCGCGCGTTCCGTCTTTGTCAACAGTGGCCGTGCATTACGCGAGATTGTAATTTCCAGGCTGACGACGCCCGGGGAATTACAGGAACCACCATTCGGCCCCGAAAACTTTCTTGACAACTCGTTCGGCAGCGGATGATAATGATTACGGCGCTACCCCAACGGTAGCGCGCCAACTTTTTCGGCTCTTGCGCTCCGTGACCGACGTGTTGATCGAAGGCGGGCAAGTTTCGGGAATGTGCGTCCGCGAGGGCGAGGGTGATGAAGCTCGTAGCAACAAAGGGGAATTGGAAACTGGCTTCGCTCGGAAACCGCGCGCTATCGCCGAAGCGAAGGAAAAAAAAAGTATTATAACCGTTGCCACGGGGGCGATAGTCAGCGGGGCCAGTTAATGCTCCGTAATGGTCGGACGAAAGGACCGGGGATCGCCCCCTGCTAACGACCTGCGCGGTCGGCGTGCGTAACACGACCGCATGGCACCATCAAATCCGATACCGATGTGTACAATACCGCGACCACATTGTCGTGCGGAACCCGTGGACCTTAGCCTTCCCGTAAGCTCGCTATAAAAATTATGTACGGCTGTGGGGGGACAACCTTGTTGGACTGTAGAAATGCGCATTGCACGGATGAAACGTTGAGACACAACGCTTTTACCCTCTGCCCGCGATGACGCTCTGCTCTCTAAAAGGAAAAATGATCTCGGATCGTGGCAGCGAGTATCGCGCAAATAATGGTAAATCGCTTGGTCGCACGGGCATTCTCATATGCGATTTAAATAAAACAGGTAATCTCGCAATGTTGTTGCCAAATTAATGTCTGTTTGGTACGTAATTGTCATGAAAGAAAGAACCGTATAATTATTAATAGTAGGACGATGGAAACGATACGATCGCAATTATTGACATGGCAAATATAGAATCGAGAATATTTTGCGCGCTTAATTAAAACACAACACAGCCGAATTGTGGGTGATCCATTTGGATGCAAATTAATTGTTTCGCAATATACGGACAAATTGTTATTAATAAATTATTCTAATTAAAATTCTGATCATTTGCGGATAGTTGAAATATATAGCAGAGACGTCTATAGGCTGCGTGATAATTACAGTATATAAATCCGCACGCACGGGCGGAGTTTAAAATTGGCGAAAATTAGCAAGTATAATGAAAATAAATTGCATAATACGAAAATGGCAACGTGTCCGCGCGGTTTACGCGATATAATATCATCTCAGACATTATAACCGCCGACCGCCACCTCCCTTCCAACGTACATTTTTCTCATTTCCACTTCCAATTTTCCGGAAGTGGCACAAAGATTTTAATTTATCCACGGAACGCGCAAAAAGGGAGACCAGTTTTATGCCCGCGAGCTCGCCGCGGGCGGCGCGTATACGTGTTGGCACGCGTGAAAACACCAAGCTCCTTCCTATCTTTTCGAGCTGTACTTGCAACACTGCATTTCTTAATTGTTCTCTAACAAGAGAAGTTGGCACTTGGCACGGTTTGTTGGCCTGTCTCACCTCTTTCCAACACCCTCGACCCACTCCCAAGAAACACCACCACCACCACCACGCCCTCGTTCTTCTTGTTCGTCTTGCTCAACCCCGGAGGAGTCTAGCTCGACCATGTTACAAAGTGATTAGTCGAGTAATACTGCCAGGTTCGCTCTCGCTGCGGTATGTCCTTAATGTTGCGCTGGGTTTGCAGCTGCAGCTGCATTTCGCCTTCCCAATCCTCTTCTTCGGAACTTTGAAGCGCGATCGATCGCTCTGGGATATCTAGTGGCGACCACTTCGGGGTAATTATGGCAGGTACCGCGACACACTGCGACATGCCGATGTAATTTTGAGGAAATAGTTACGGACATTCGGAACTGTGCGATATTTTGTCTGAAAGTAGATTCTTCGATAAACTTCCGCGCCAACATAAATCACTTATGCATCACGGGCGCGTGCCTTTATTTTACAACCGCGTATCTTCGTTCACTCGCGACGGTATCGAGTTTAAACAGCGCTTTGTATTTAATTACACGGCGTGTAACGCGTAACAAAACATTGAGAGAATCCGGGTGTAATGTCTGTGCGACGCATCGCACCCTCGATCTCTCGAGAGCCTATCAAAGACGTGCCCTGCGAGGCGGCGCTCTTGTGCCATGCTCCGCAACGGAAATTATACACGCGTGCACGAGCCCTTTTTACCGCCCATCCGTTCACCTTCACCCGTGCGCGCGCGGACAGCGGAGCTTTCGCGGTCGCAACCAACACGATTCTCGTTTCATCGGTGGGAGTGCACGGCCTGGCCTTCTCCAACGCGCTTGATTATCCCGCCGCCGGAACGAAGGATGCTCGTGGGAATGATTTCGACCCTGCGCAGCCGACGCTGCCGACGATACGGCGTTAAAGCGGTTATTTCGATCGGTCGCCCTTATAAATTCGCGGACGGTTGTTCCGGCGAGCGTGAAACGAGCTCAAGTACTAAGACGATACACGCCGCCCTGTGCGGAAACAGCGGTACGCGGGGACACGTGTTGATTACCACGAAGAGGAATATAGATGGCGAAATTATGATAAGCCGCACGCTGACGGTAATAATTATTTATGGCGTGCTCGCGTCGCTGGATAAGTTTGCAGCGTGACACAGCGGAGCGTTTTCAGAGACGCGAACTCGCGCGGGGTTTCAGCACGAATTATCGAAATTTTGCGTTGCAAATATATACGCCGCGGCGCCGTCTCGTTAAATGTCGCGCGCTCGCTCGCGCGGTAATCTCGACGTGCGAAAATGATGCGGGAATTACGCGGCTGGCGCATTTCTGTGGAGTCGCGACACCGAAACTGCGTTATTAGCGAAATCGCACGGCGGCGACACAAAAGGGGTGTACGAGGGCTGCGCTTGAATTAGACTCTCGTTGACCGTAAGGTCTGCGTAGCAGCGTGACACGTTGTCGGGGGGGGGGGGAGAGCGTAGAGGGGAAATTGTAAACGCTATTGCTAATAAGTTTCCCCGGCGATGCCGGCGCGCGTCTACCTACCTCGCATTCTGGCGTCGCGCGCGAGCATTTCGTTTCCTTACGTGCTACGAGACGGTTAAATGGCGAGCGGGTAATTAGCAGACTGCCGCCGGCCGTTCCCCGCGATGGAAATAAATTTTGGCCGTAAGCAGCCGTGAAGTCGGCATTTAATTGTAAGCCCGGGGTATACCTATACGAGACGTCGCCTCCGCTGTTCCGGCTGCGCTCCTTCGCGTGTGCTCGTCGTCCGAACTCTCGCGCGACGCCCATGCTCTCCGGGAACAACGAACCCCGCGCGCCGAGAAAACGCCGGCAGCCTCTGCGAGTTTAGCTGGCGCAAGCTTCGGTAAATCTTCGGAAAAGGCACGTACGCGCTCAAAGCCCGGAACGATAATAGGATACTGCGTTTCTCTCTCTCTCTCTTTCTTTCTCTTTGGCGCGCGCGTGCATTAACGCCTTGCTCAGGCGAAGCAATCGTTAGCCCGTGTCGTTAAAACTCACAAATTATTTTAATAACAGCACTTTATTGTATTATATGTACAGAAAGATTGTTGGAAAATCCTAAGGGAACGGTGTCAAGTTTAATTTATTACAGCGCGTTGTTCTTGAACAGCTGAATATAGCTCCTTGAAACAAGGAAGTAGCAAAAATTGCGAATGATAAATTGGAGTAATCGGAGAATTTAATTCCCCCACTCGCTGGCAAATTACTTTATTCTCCGCGCTGTTTACTGGTAATCATACAGCTATTTCGCCTGGAGACTCTTGGCGGGAAAAAAAGAGTTTCCTCCCGTGCCATTTCCCGTTCCCATCGTTCGTACTGTCGCCCCCGCTGATCCGCCGGGTAAATAGCAGTTTTAATTAAATTTCAAATTATTTCCCGAAACCCCCATCTCGTCGCGCTGAAGAGAGAGTGGTCCACTCTGGTTGGACGCGCTTCCGTTCCATGATAACATTTTTCATCCATACGCCTAGGAAATTATAAACGGATCGCAACATGTTCCAATATTATTACGCGTATATGTGCAATTTCACAGTAGAGAAAAGTCCTCTATTATGAAATAGATGTCCAATATGAGATAGCAGGTTTTCAACACCCAAATTCAAACACAAATCTCTTTTCTCAACGATTACGACTTCCCTCTATTACTCGAACGTTACTGAAACTATCCAGAAAATGTTCTACTTGTGAGGTATAAAATGAGAAATTAAAAGAATATTGTTAAATCTAGCGATTAAATATGTGTTACATAGCTTGATGTATTATGCATTACGGATTATCGAGTAATGTAGGGAAAAAATGGTATAATTATGATAATTATTGCGAGAGCTAAAATTATTTTATTGGTATCAAACTTTTGAATAGTCTTTCTGACCCCTGGGCGTGAACGTGAAACGAGCGGGTGCTCGTTAAACTTTCGCCTTATTGCCGGGGAATACCTAACTTTCTTTGAACGTCGATGATTATCGAACTCTACTGAAAGTGAATATCGAGTTATTCGATTATTTTAACGATTGCCTTCGATTCTCTCTTTTCCAATACTTGGGAAACTGCTCCTCGTCTTAATCGATCTCGGCGCGATGTAATTTCATCCGTTGCCGATAAACTGGTGGCGGTTTATCTTAATTTCGCTGTATCGAAATTAATTCACTGAATTCACTTTAAATATTTCGACGGGATGCTTTCGCGAAAGACGCGATGAAACTGCGCGAATTACATGCCTGAAGTGCCGTGAATATCATGGTATAAATAAATTATGTAATAAATAGTGCTGTTGATGCTGGTAATTCGCGGATCTGGTAGACGTTCTGGCTGCACGTGCCAGCTACCGGGACAGCGAGATGGTTGAAACGCGATCAAGAGAAAGCGAAGCTTTTATTCAAACGGCGCTTTAAATACTTTCCAAATAAATCCGTGCACTTTGAACACTCTAAAGCTATTTTATTGCTACCGGAAACTTTATAATTGAGCAAAAATAACAGCGGAAATGAAAACGCCATATAATTACATCTAAATGTTACCAGCAGAATATATAAATTATTAATTAAATAATCTCTCGCCTCGAAAAACTTGTCATTTATTTAATTACTCCAACTACTGTGAAATTTATAACGCGAAATTGATAACGTTTGTACAAATTGACTTAATGAGGCTGTTGCCAAGTTTTGCGCAAACTGCGGTGAGGAAAACGCGTGGATATTAGCGAGGATACGGATTTCTGGAGAAAGAACGAAGCGGGATCACAATATCGCGAATCCAAACGTAAGTCTGTATCGCGCGAGTATCCGAGAGCATGCCAGTGAGACGTATGAATTTCGTAGTTACACCCGAGCGCTAACGGCGATGTAGCGCAGCGGGCGAGCGGGTGGAACGACCCGCAGACTGCTCGGCATGACGAACGATCTCGCACTCTGTTTCGGGCCGCTCCTCCGATGCCGGTGAATTACACACGATCCCACGGCGAACATTTCGCCGGCACATAAACTCGCTATCTCGTCTTGGCGCTCCACGGTTACGTCGTCCGCGTTAGACGGCGCGGTTGTAACGGGGCCCGGCGTCGTGCGAAGTGCGAAATCGTCGACGTGCGCCGCGACGTCGGATTTACGAGCGCGCGAGAAGAGGGATCTCCGCAAAAAGTAACGGGATAAATGGTGCCGTTGATGCCGGTAATTCAGTGCGATCCGCGAATCCGGTAGACGCTCCAACGTCTGCGCGTGCCGGCTGCTCGACGGCGAGATGGATTAAAGGCGATCAAGAGAAATGGCAACGCTTTTATTAAAAGCGACGCTTCAATGCCCTCGGAATAAATTCACGGCGATATATAAGCGATAATTGTACCTACAATATACTCTTTATAAACGATTCGAGAGAAGCAAGTATACAGGGTGTGTATGTAATACCCGCTTCACCTCTTATTTTCAGATAGAGCGGACTAGATTGAGTCGAAAAACCCTCCACCATTTTGCAATTTTCGCGATAGTTAACGAGTTATTCTTCTTCTTTCTCGAGTATTAAGCTTAAAGTCTGTTTTATTCAGTTCAGTTACGACACGCGGCAAGGGCTACGTGTAATAAACAACGCCCCGCGCGCCTAGCAATGCCGATCGCGGGACGGCCGCATCTCGCCGCGCGCTTGGATTTAGGCGGTAGGCCGGGCTAAGACAGCGATTTTTAATCATTCATAACTCATTAACTATCGCGAAAATTGCAAAATGGTAGAGGACTTTTCGACTCAGTCTAGTCCGCTCTATCCGTAAATAAGAGGCGAGGCGGGTATTACACAACACCCTGTGTACACGATTATTTTTGAGGTTGCAAACGTTTGAACTTTATAAAGGCTATTTTTGTTGCTTAGCTTCATCGCTATTGATATTCTATAACTCGATATCGAGCTATTACATCAAGGATGATTATAAGTGGAAACATACTCGATTGTTCGCTAGGTTGTACTGTTTCTCGTTCACATTTCCGAAAGTTTTCACATTTAGAAAACGATGAATAAGATGGAAAAACTCGAATTAATTAGGCATGCGAGCGACGTGAATAAATTTCTCGACGTTAACGTCTCGCTGGCGATATTATTTTTACGGACGAGCCGCGAAAACAGGCCCGATAGCCCGCATTAATTAAAAATAACAACGGGACTCCGGCCGAATGTGGGAAATGTATGTATAGAAATTTGCCGCTCCGCGACAGCAGCAATTAAAATGTTTTTTGGAGCCGCGTCGCCGCGAGCTTCACGGCCGGATACTGGGCGCGTAACACGCGTCGAGCACTCGGCCGTACGTGCGTAACGTCGAGGGTCGGTGTTTTGTGCGTCGTCGACTCTTTAAAAACCGACATTAAAATTCCATTAAATAGACGTACTTAACACTGGCACCGCCATCGCAAAGGGAATAGAGGAGAGATATTCGTGCGCGTCACACCGTGCACCACTATACGCCTCGCAAAAGTTTTTTTCCCCTCTCCCTTTCTCTTTCATTATTCATTCTTTTTTCTCTGTCCGCAAAAAGAAGGATGTAAAAATTTTCGTCCGCTCTCATCATCCATTACGGCGCGCGCCGTCTCCTGCAAAAGTGATACTTTTCGCCTCTTTTAGGAACCGTTTAATGCCACTAGACTTTCTCTCTTTACTTCAGTTTATACGGCGGGGCGAAAAGCGAGAGGATAACGAGCTGTGCAAACCAGTTTTCCCAGAATCATCGCGCGAAATTGTTGCAAACAATCGTCGCTCGAAACAATCCCGAAATCAGCGTTATTTGTTTTTTTTTAATACAAGATACTTATCACTCATTTTGCTTCATTTCTTACGTCGGGTCTAATCGTGGCGCGTGCTCCATCTGGTTCCAAGTCCAACGCCATATGCTGCCGCCATACGCCAGGAAGGCGTGCGCTGCTGCTGGGGGAAGGGAGAAATAGAACAGATATTTTCCATCTCCCGAAATAACCGGGTACCCCGGAGGCCTCTTAATGACTCATCCGGCCCGCATTTTGGCGACGATCTAGAAACAAACGGGTCTCGCGAGGGCGGTATCAGATCGCTCGTGTAAAAGGGATACAATTTAGAACGTTGTCAGATATTTTGTTCGTGGAAAAGCGGCTTCGAGGGAAGTATGGCATCTCGTTAAACCCAACCGCGAGCGAGGAATCGGGGGACGTTTATCACACCACGGCGCGTCGCGTGTCGCGGTGTGTATATTTACCACCTAATATTGTAATGCACGTCGTACGAGTGCACAATCTTCTCCGCGGACAAGATAAACTGCTGGTTTCCTAGCCTGCCCGGGCTCTGAATTATGGATTTCTGGTACGAGTGCCTGTAGTACTTTGCCTTTACGGAACAGCCGGGCACGAAGCCACTGACCGCGCTTGAGAAAATTCGATATTCGATGTGCGGGATGTAGGTTAGACGTTTACAGGGCGAAACGGCGAGCGAAAATATTGGAATGTGCATATATGTATGCGAGGGACTCCGAATTGCCGGACAAACTTTACGCCTAATTTGCGACGGACGTACATAGTTCGCAACTCCGCGGATGTAAAGCGTAGGTGGGGGACCAGGCGCTGATTTCGTCCCATTAAAGTACCGCGAATCCGCTGCGTTCCGTTTCGTGTATACGCGAAGTAATCTCGCCGAAAATGCGCCGGCCGGATGCCGCGTTGAAGCGCCGACACGATATTCGCAACCCGCGTTTCGCCCCGAACGGAATAACGACGCGTTTATTATATTTCCGTCGTCCGCGCGCGATACGGGTCAATCGAAAGCTGTCGGTGGCCGTGATAGATTTCGCTCTGGGTTCCTTATCGGACTTTCTTATCGCTCCTAGGAGACAGCGCGACGGACGGAGTGACGCGAATGGATCGCGGCGAGATTAGCCGTGGACTCCGTTATGGGGCGACCCGAGAAACTTCGGCCGCCTCCCGCGGGACGGTACTTGCGAATTCGGGCCTTCGAGCTTCTTTCGGCCGGGGTCCCGTCCCGGTCCCATCGCCGATCGCTCGCAAACTTTGCGAGCAACGTTGCGAAACAACGTTCCTGCGCGGCCGCGCCCGTAAAGTATGGGATTTTTATGTGGCAAGTCCCGACGCGGGTGGAAACACCGTCGCGCTTCTTCTCCCCCGTTATTTATCGTCCGATGAGGAAATCGGTCTCCTAACGCTTCGCTCGCTCCTTACGCGTCATTTGCGGCCGCTCGTAAATTCCGCTAATCGCACTCGTCGGCGCGATATCGCCGCTACAATCGGCACGGGCCGACTGAAGAAACTGCAACGGAAGTTACGCGCGAGGATACCGCGCGATATCGCGCGCCGCTTGACGGGAATTGTCGAATGGCAGCGTGCAAGGGGGTAACCACCTGATGTAACCGTGGGACAGTGTCTCCGAAATCATGATGAAATCCTTACGAAATCCCCGTGCAATCGTTTTGCCTTAATTTTCAAGTTTCGTCACTTGTTAGACAATAAACATACAAATTCCACATTTTATTCGACCACAGCTGGCCACATTTGTTAACTTCTCTGTCAATGCAGAAAATTGATTGCGAAAAATATTACCTCAGCCAGGATTTGAACCTCCTGCACTCTAGGCGGGCGTCCCATCAATTCGACCACCGAGGCATATAAACGTTAAATTCGAACATTTCAGCTTGTTTCTGTTTTACACAAAAATTTACTTCTTTCAGTAAATGTCCAAATATATATCATCGTTCACACCTATGATAAAATCTGAAGTAGTTGCTGTTGGCACAGCAGCGAGTTGAAACGTCGATACACCTTTGCGCGCGAACTTGGAACAATAAACATTAAGTACAAATACAAACTTACTTTTCGTTAAGACCACGGTTAGACTAATGGGAAGCAAGGAAACACGTGACCGAATACTACGATTTTAACTGAAATTACCTCTGCAGGCAAATACTTGTTAGTGATATAAGAAAAATATATTTTGAGGGAATCTAATAGCTCTTTGAGGTTTAACAACGCTACATATTTTTAAACGTGCATGTAAGAAAATTATTTGTAATCAGATGAAATCGACAACATTTTAGCCAGCGGTTACCCCCTTGGCAGCGTGGGTATCAAATAAATCGCCGCGCGAATAGATCCAATTGTATTCAGATGGGAAATGGGAAGGTATTACTAGTCATTTCAACTGATTTGACCAAATCTACCTCTAGCGGTTATGAAAATCCGATTATGAAACATTCACCGGTAATTGGTAGGAGCTCGTACGCGCGAACGGTGCAGCGTTATTTCACTCGAACGTCAGAATTTCACGTTAAAGATCTATAACACGTTAAAATAATGAATGTGAAATTCCCCAGGTCTGATAACTAATTATGACGAGAACAATAACGGATCGCGCCATTTTTTAATAAAATGAACATCTCGCTATTTCACGCCGCTCAATCGTGCTGCCCAAGAGCGTGAAATGCCAATCGACACTTGGAATGGATAAAAGTGTACAATAATAGCCCGCTAAATATACTATTGTCCCGCGTTTCTTGCCGCGCCCATTGTTCTTCGATCGCGGCGCGCGTTCGTTTCACGACCCACGGCTTTTCTTAATAACGCGCGTGATTCACGGTTTTAAGCCGGCGATCATCTCGCAACCGGTATCTGCGGGTCTTTTGCACGACGTAAGGCCGCCGTATATCGAGACACGGCGGCCGGCATACATATTCATGAGGCTAGATAGAGTCGAAACGGGCGGAGAGGATCGGCCTAATGAAGTTGTTGTCTTCTTGGAAAACAGGGCGAGCCGCGGTGGCTTTGGGCTCCCTTTCTCCTTCGTATATCATCTCTCTTCCCGCTCCTCCTCCCGCCACACCTTCGTGTCCCATCCGAAATCTCTCGGCCAGGCCGCTCCACCTCGTTCACCTTCGCCCGCAACCTCGTCAACTTCGTCAACCGCGCTGCGGTCGCTCGCGCAGCCCGTTGTCGTCGACTATCCGCGCCTCGGACCGCTCGAAATTGTTTGATGTCTTATTTGCTTAGTCCCTCGGCGAGCCATCGTCGTCGCGATGGGATGCGTCACGTGGGTTTATTTGCGTTCGCCGGCGATTCAAAGAGACCGACGACCGTGATATATCGTCAACCACCCGTCGTTAAGCGGATGTTGGCGCGCTACCTGCTTCACGCATCCAGGTAGATTCGTGCGGTCTGAATAAGATTTCAGGGATCGTGCGAAATCTCCCCTCTCGCTTGATTAATGTACAGGCGTGACGGATGAAGATACGGGGGGGGTTTTTTAGGAGATGGCAAAATATATCGTCAGCGTTGATGAAGTGAGAATTAAATTGAGAATCTCGTGCATCGCTAATCAAGTTTATTGCGTGTCCCTCCGGCGAGAAATTGCTTTATTTGCCCGCGATTCTTGACGTATGCACGTGCGCTGCCGCGACATTAGTCCGCCGGTCCTCGTCGGGACTTTTCCACGGCAAGTTCCGGCGAGGCGGTCCACTTTTGTCGAACTGGCGGCTGGAAAAGTCCGTGGGAAGCAACGAGTCGCGAGGAGGAGAGACGTCGCGTATCGGAAGGACGCTCGTTGTTCGCACGTATTGACATCTGTCACGGATGCACGATCAATTTCCGGTAGGAAAAGAGATGAACGCTGCGCATCCCTTCCCACGCTCGTAAAATACGAGCCGCGTTACGTCAGCGCGCTATCTATGCCGCACAATGAGGCCCTTCTTATGCGGTGAGTCGCGGCTGGCCCACTTCAGCTTGTATAATGGCGCGGCTATCAACCGGTACGCAGACGCCGATATTCGACCATTATTGGACAGTAAACCGAGACCGTTTAACACGATATTTATGGAGGAGTCTCACGCGTCGCCGGAACCGTAGCTGGAGCGAACCGATAGTACTTGCGCGGATACGTATATGCGCGGCGATGTCTCACGGGCCATCTAGCAATATCGAATGTCGATTCGCGATGCCACGGTTCCTGCCGAGCTACGTGTGCGGGTTTAGCAAAGTCTCCGCTATTCAGAATAAAACAACACGCCCCCGTCTCTCTCTCTCTTTCTCTCGAATTTCGTCGCGGAAGCTAACGAGAATTTTCAGACCCGTATTCTCCGAGTGGCTATTCCGTAACTTTATTAGCGAAACAGCGACGAAACTTTCTTCTAATTGATTTTCCTCGGTGCTGATTCAACTTGCAGTTTCAGCCGAGTTTGCAGCTTTCTTATGAAATCTAATTTGTTTGTAAATCATTAAATTATACGCATCGATAATAAACGGCCATGAGTCACTGTGCAACGCTTAACGAAGGCAGCCTGACGAATTATCTGTATGTCTTCAACAGCCTGGAAATTAAGACGTGTCCCGATCCCGGAAACATTACTCTTTTCCAAGCGGTGCTTAATCACGCTCGAAGAGCAGCAATAAGAGGCGCCCGACGTCGATATTCTTTCGCCGGTATCAGCACGCATTGATAATGTGTATTTCCTAGGACGGGCGGATCTCGCGCGGCTATTAATCATTTCTCGTATCGCGCGAATTGTCGACGGCAGCACAAAGTTGGCCAAGACCTTCTGGCGCTAAACGCGCGCGCGCGTTAAAAAGCAACGCTCGTCGTTGTGTTGTATCTTGCGAAACTTCTTTCCTTCGGCTGATGTCGGATGCTTGAGTTTCCTTCGTTAGTGTAGCACGGTGTTTTCTTTGTGCCGAAGGAAGTTCATTAGCGGCAACGTGGCTAACTTTGGTCCCTTGCGGTCAGAGTGTCGCCATTCTCCTAATGCCGGCAACCACTTTAGTCGCAAGCAGTCTGGGCATGTAGGCGTCTGTACGCGTCGTCGGGAAAGGAAATGAGCTTAGAAGAGTTGACGATGTTCGCCGGCTATACGAGCGGAGACGCCCCAAGGTGGTCCGAGGATTTCGGGCTATAATTGTAATTCCTTGGGATATTCAGATAAATCGCGCACACGTACGATTCCGCTGTACATGCGGCGCGGCGGTTCTGTGTCGGTGCATCCGCGGCGGCGACCCACTTTTAGGATGTCCGGTTAAGTTGACTTTATAGAAAGTGGGAGGAACAGTGGGCGTTCGGGAGACGTGGGAGGACCACCACGTTTTGATTACGCGGTGTTGTTTACGTAAGGGCGACGCGCTGAGAGTAAAGCGTTAAATATAGAGCGTTCACGGCTAAGCAAACGATTAACTCGTGGCTTAACCAGAGCTTATACTCGGGCGCTAACTAGGGTTTATGTTTATGCGCGCGGGCCCGCTAACTAGTTCTCCACCAGTCTCGAAACAGTGACATAGATTGTAGGCTGCAGCTCATAAGCGACGCGTATCGATCGCGCGTCGCAAGGATGCTGGGAATTTTCGGATAGAATCAGGAGCAGAACGTCGCGCGCTGAGACACCCGCGCGAGAGAGGTGGGGGGGACATTAGCTCCATTATAAAATCATATTTTCGGAGCGTACAACTCGCTCGATTCAAGAGCCGGTAAGGACTGGTCTCAATTATGCATTCAGAGGCTCACGCAGACACTTACGCTCTATTTACAGCCGTACTCGAGACCCTCGAAATTACGGCGGTTTAGCAGCGCGAGCTGCCGTGCACTCGCGTATTTACAGTTTACGAAATATCGCGGAAAAAGTCTGAGGAATGTAATTGTTCTCTCGTCTCGGTTTATTAACTTTTAATCCTACCAGCGCGGTATCGCTCCGGTATGAGCATAATAAATTCCATTCGCCCGCCAACATTCTAAATTAATATCCTATCGTGGAAAACTCGATGGTGGATTAGTGGCTTCCTCCGCCGCGGATGCAAAACTCGGTCGCAAGTTTCGTCCACCTCATTTATTTATGATCAGTATAATCCGGCATTGTGCGCGCCTTAATATTCCGCCCTCGTTTCCCCGGCCGCGCTTTCATGCGCGAGCCGCCGTGAATGCGGAAGCACCGATAGTTCACACAAGACGACGTACGTCGGCTGGAGACCGCCCGACGGCACTTGGGACGCCCCCCCTCGCAATTATTCGACCCGTATGCAGTCGTAATTCTTGCGAATTCATCGCCGTCGGTGCATTGTGCGTTTCACGCCGGAATGAAAATGGATTCGCCGAGTTTGATGCAGTGAATTAGCCGCGCCGTTCTAACGACGGAGATATCCTGTTTATGTACGAGGTGTTTGTTAATTGGGGGTGCAAACGGGGAAATGGGCGATTCTCTCCTCCCGCCCTCCTTCTCTCCCCTCCCCCTCCCCCCCGTCATTGGATAAGTTAACGCAAGAACAGCTTTTTCTCCCGACAACCGCTACGTTTATTTCATTATTCGTTGTCAAAGTTTGCCGAGCTACCAGCCGGTTTTCCATTGTTTACGGATACAAGGTATACGTGTTCCTTACTTTGAAAGTAATTATGTCTGGCTGTGCGCACATGAAACTTTGAGTGCAATCATTAACGAAAATGGAAATGCTGTTTTCCAAAGTATTATATATAATTGAGGGGAAAAAATGTGAAATGACCGTACTTAACGATGCGTCAGGATAATAATAACTCTCGCTGGCTTGCCGGTTCTGTTTAGATATCGGCATAATTAGGTCTATTATAACATCGTTAGGTGCTCTCGCTCGGAAGCTCGGGCCAGCGGGCAAAATAATATGATACTCTTTGGTGTGCGTGTGTGTGTATGCCGCAGGATGTATAGAAACTATCCAAGTAATTTAAGGGAAACGAAAGTTCCGGTTTCGTAAGCAAATGATTCTTGCGAAACTGAACGGCACGCTAGTTAAAATAATTATCGCGCCAAGATCTCAATTGGAAGAGTGCTTAAAATGCTTTGCGTTGTAAACGTAAGACGTATCTAGATAGAGCGTCGCGATTAAGTCGGGGCGCGGGATTTCGATCGCGGAGAAAGAAATTAGGGCGAATTCGTACTGTCGAAGGCAGATGCAGGCTCGTCTCTTTTTACGGAAGCAACTAATGCCCGCCGACAAGTAGGCGAACGGAAAAAAAATCTCCCGATACGACTGCTATTCGATCGTTTGACCTAATACGTCTCCCCTGATCTCGTTCGCTCCACTTCCTGCCCGATTTCCTTTTTGTCCTAGAAGAGAATCGTAAAGGATTATTAACCGCCTTCCGTGCGCACAATGGAATATGATTTAATGTCGCTTGTATTCAATGGGGCGAGATTGAACGTTTTACGTATACTCGGGATCGCAATTACGCTGGATGGGCAAAGGGAGAGGAAACGAATGAACGCAGGAAAGATGCAAGAGCCCGCCTATACGGAGGCCTGGGAAAACGGAAATCAATATGGCATTCCATTTTCTTTTACCAGAGCCCCGAATATTCCGTAGTTACACGATTTACCTCCTGAAACTCCGCCGCTAATAACAGATCATCCAATGCATCTCTGATACGCCGTCCAAAATTAATGCCATGATAATCGCGAGCGCGCGATCGGCGGATCCAGAATATCGGCGAGCGGTTTGACAATCGTTCGAATCTACTTTACGCCATTATTAATTATTAATCGCTACACGATTACATCATTATTGCAGAGGCGAAAGTTTAACCAACGCGTTTGAACTTGCTTAAAAGTATCCTATTGGACGCGCTATATCTGGCGCGTACAATAAATTGCCATTAATTGAACAGTTTTGATAATGTAGTGTCTCTTTTGTGTTGCAGGTAAGCTCCATGGCTCCCCCCCACAAAGTGAATCGCGCTGCGCGCTCTCGCATTCACGGTGAGTAAACAGCGCGTATCCGACGCACGCATAATTAGTAGCCGACACCCCCTGCAGGCTCGCCAAATTTCTGGCGAAGGGTGCGCGAGGGTTTTTTTTTCTGTAACGAGGATACCCTTTCATCCCACGCCCCATCGATCTCACGTAGGCAACGACGTACATATGTACATCTACGTGCCTTGTGTACATAGCTTATTCACCGTGGTTCCTTTAGTTCCCGCGCGGTTGCTCTCTCGCGTTTCCACGACGAGCAAAAGAAAAGAGGGGGAGGAAAAAAAGGAAAAAAGCGATTACGGCCCAACGTGCACATCCCGTGTCTATCGCGTTTCAGAGCCCTTCCTCCTTTTTTAATCATCAACACTTGCAAATTTTTCCCTCAACCGCCGGCGCGCGCGCGCGCGCACACGCTCGTGTGTTGCGTTTTGTGAATTGCGCGCGTAAATATTAATTTCGTTTAAATAATCAATGAGTTCTCATGTCGCGGGGGCGATAGAATATTAAAATTTTCTTAGAATCCAGCTGCGAAAGGGAATTTTTGAAAAGTTGTAAAATTTAAATCTCGGATGCCAACGAGGCGCGGGAGACGTCGTTCAAAGAGTCTGACAGATTTGCAATCTCTCTGCGATTCTATAAAAATCAATAAACCGCCCTATGTCAAGCAAGCCACTCGACATGCGAACTGTAATATGACAAAAGTATAGGAGTATCTCCTCGAGCCGTAGTTTGATATGAATTTCTTTTGAAGTCGCTGAGGTCTGTTCGATAGAGAGATTAGAAGCGAATTGGTAATAAAGCAGCCGCCGTAATAGGAATCGTATCGCGATGCAAGCTTGCCGATATCTTCGGATGATATCGTACAATTTTAATGGAGAAGCGACGACAGCTAGTATATCAGCGAGGGAGGACCGCAATTTACCCGTAGGTAATTCGAATCTCTTAGAAGACTTGCGGAGTAGATGCGCGGACGGATGCACGTCGTCTGGCGGACGGGCAATTTCCATTTTTCACGGCGCCATCTCTTAAAAGAGTATTAAGAGGGTCCTTAGTATCCTTGGCGATAACTGCTGTATATAAGGGAGAGGCAGGAGCGAGACGTGAGTGCGACGGGAACAGCCTGTAAATGAATCGGCCTGAGGGGAAGGCGAGGGTCAGCCGACATTTCGCGACGGACTAAATGCGCCGCAAATAAAAGCCAGATGGTTTGTTATTAAAATGTACTCGCCGTTTAATTAATCGCGCAGCGTCTCGCATATCTCAGGATCTCTCACGAAAACGCGCGAGGGGCTTTAATTCGAGGTGGCGGCTATTCGATTGCATTTCTTTTCCCCGACTGGAGCGCGCAAATAGCCGAGCCGGTGTTTATCTGGCGATATTACATTTTTAATTATTATAATTAAAGTGCCACGATTAATTTAAACTGCGCGGGATGGAGCGCCGAATCTACGATTAAACTTGTTTGTTGCAACTAAATCCCTACGTATAGAATGACTTTGGTTGGGGCCGACTTGTAATTAAGGTGCGACTATCCAGGGGCTAATATCGGGGCGGGCTACATCGTTTGGAACAGCCGCGCGACAGTCGACGGAATCGAAATAATTAGTAAGGGCACTTGAAATACCTTCAAAGTTTCTCCAGATTTAAGAGGCTCCGGGCGCAATATAGTCGCCACCCTTGGATTGGCCGGAAAGAATCGTGGCTGTCACAAATCAGCGGGCGGCAATATAAGCCCGCGCGAGCCGATGGCTCGGTGCGAGAACGCTCGATTACGCGCGTGCTATAAATATTGCGTGCAATCGGGACGTGAAAGGGGGCGCGAAAGTGAGAAGGGCGGATCGGCAGCGAAATTCTCTCGTCCTGTTCCCGGGCTTCCCGCCGGCCCGGGCTCACGGAGGCAATTCGCCGACGGTGGTTAATTTATCGAAGGCAGCGCTTATTTATCGGCGCCCCTTCTCGCCGGCGACCGGCTACTAAAGGTCGGCGCGGAGAGAACCGTTCCTTTCGATGCGCGAACAAAATACGATAATGTTCCACCGGGCGGCGCCGCGCCTGGCAGATGTATTAAACGCTGATTGCAATCGGGAGAGACAAATACGCCGTCTTGGAACGCTCTCGCGCACGTTATGGTAAGAATTTATGATAACGTTATGATAAAAAAAGGCGGGTAACGCGGACGATCTTTAATCGTACGTTTCACTGCACCGTTCTCAGCATTTCCACTTATAATATCGATGTCTTGAAATTTACTTATTGTTAGTGCCCTCTCCCTGGTTTATAAAATTAAAAAAAGAGAAAAAATCAATGAATAAAAGAGCTAAAAGCCTTGACCAGGTGTTAGTGTCACAATTACAGAAGTTTCGGTCTTTCTTTAGAATTCCATTAGAAATCCGAATATGGCTTACGTTGTAATGCATTGAGAGCGAATTTAAACTATTGACTCTTAGATTTTATTCAATTTCTTTTATTTCTTGTTCCTTTTATTCACTGAGGATGGTCTAAAGAAAGACCGAAACGTCTGTAATTTCTTCATGTTGTAAATAAATTGAATTTTTATCATTGTGACACCAACACCTGGTCAAAGCCTTTAGCTCTTTTATTCATATTGATTTTTCATTCGTCAGAGCCGTATTCTTTTATTAAAAAAAAGAAGTTAGATTTATACATGGAACATCCGGATTGATTATATTATATGCTAAATATCCTAGTAGACGTTTAAACGACGGCTCGAGCAATTCCGTTGAATAATTGCGAACTTCCGAAAAGTTTTTCAATCAATCAGCATCGTATTTACTGCCTGCGTATCTCCGCTCTCCGCGTATATGACGATGATAATCGTACGAGCTGCCACGGCACGTCGGAAAATTCCAATTAATTCTTAATTACGGGCCCCGTACCAACTCGTCGTTATACGGTCTTTTAAGAATTTACCGTCGACGAAACTTGGCGGTAAATTATTGAGAAGGACTCTTCTTGTATGCGCGGTCGTTCATTTCCCGCATTAAATCCATTTAGCTGACGTTCGATTCGAATACCTCCGAGTGCGCTTCAAAATACTCGAGTCCCTTCGTTCTCTGACACGCAAACACGTGTTTCAATCCACCGCCATCGCGGGGTTCCTTTTTAACTGACACAAGTGAATGTCACCCGGGATATTTCCGGTCTCAGGATGAACGCGACTCTCGGCGGCGCGATTCAGTCGCGACGTGAAGCTCGACTTGAAATCACGATTCGAACTCTTCGTCACTCCGGACGACACGTTATTCAATCGACGTTTACGGGGAAGAGACTCCGGCTATGGTGCGGATCAGTCGGGAAGATTAATGCGCGACAGATAGAGTCATCCATCCTCACGACGAGCGTGTCGTGAGCGCGACCTAATGGCTCGAAATCACGATGGATTCGTTGATTTCCCTCTGAAAGATCGCGGAGATTTTTACAACAACTGTTCGACAAGTAAATGAACAACGAAATATCTCGAAATATGTTCTAATAAATCTGCAACGAGCTGTACGCACCCCCTGTTCTTTCGCATGAGAAACTCCGTCGAGTCTTATTCAGTCTAATCAATTTTAGTACGGCACGACAAACCGTGCACTTTGTGCAAATGATACGTAGCTACGTCAATTATCAACTAATTACTGCTATTACTCAGCTTTGGGCCGTACGCATTTCAGCAAAGAGGGAGGGGAGGGGAAGGAGGGCGCACCACAAGCATGGTTTTTCCGATCGAGGAAACGTACCCAGTTATCGCTCGTACGCATGCACGTGTGTGTGCGAGCACGCGCGCGAAAGTCAGCCCCAGCTGTGATACCATCTTCTCTTTCATTTTCTGAAAGCTTGGGGTGGGAAAAAAGTATTCGAGTAACTCGGGTGTGCCGCTAATGTGCGGGTTAATGGCTGGCGCCTGGTTCGGCGATAAAACTTGTTTTTCTAGTAATTGACTTCTCTCTCTCGTAACAATTATAATAATAACTTTTTCGCGTACGAACGCGATCGGTTAATTATGGGAACGATGCTATCTCGTGCTGCACAAACGTATGCGTATGTGTAAGCATAAAATGTAACACAACGCGCAGATATACGTACTCCATGAGCATTTTATATATTCTTTATGAATATGAATATCGACATACTCTTCCTGCTGATCGACGCAATTGTCATCGATTGTCACTCTTAATCTTCGGGATTTCACACACACGCCATTAAATCGCGCGTCTGAATTCGCGTTTTACCCTCGACGTCTTCTTATCGGAAATACTTAATTCGCGTTTCTATGGGAATGGATGGCGAGAGGGTCCCACCAAACGAAAGGGATCCCATTGAACACTTGTAGTACGGATATAAACGATATATAGAGGGATACAGAAAGGTCGATTCGAGCAACGGGCTCCAACGTCGTTTTGATGTAACGTGAAGTGATACGGACATAAGTGTGTGATTAATCGTCGAGGCGAATGTATAGACTTCCTTGTTAAGGTCGGCGGGACAAAATATCCCGTCACCACTCAGATTACAATGCATGAATGCTTTTCGACGCGCCTTTTTTTCGTTCGCTGTGCGATTTCAACGTCAGCGTATTCCGTGGATCCCGGGGAAAGGAAGTAGCCGGCGCGGCGTTCCCCGAGAGGAAGAGGCGACACTCGAGGAAAGAGATAAAGCTCGTGCGGAAGAAACGATGGTGGCGGGTAGGGCGAGGTAAGAATGAAATACGGTCGGGCCCGACCCCGGCCTTTGCTTTTAAATTATTGTATAATTGTATATTGCGAGGAACAAAGTCCTGACGGAGACCTCCGCGACGTAATAACGGATGAGCGTTTATATAAAAAGCTGCCTATCCTGTCCTGTCTCTTTCTCTCCCCCTGTCTACCTTCCCGGTCGGGAGAGGGCTACTCCATCCCCACGTCTCTACGGATTTCTCATTTTCTCCTTTTCGCCCTTCCTCACTCCCTGGTCTCCCTCTTGCGAGCGCCCTCCTCCTCGAAGAAACTCGTTTTTGCCGTGAGCAGAAGTGGCGGATGAAAGAGTAAATAGGAAGGACGGAGAATCTCGAGTATGCAAGGAGAAGAGAGGAGGGGGGGGGGGTGGAAGGGGATAAAATTTATGAATTCGCTGTCACTGCGATGGCTTTGGCCTATTCTCCTACATTTTTCCGGCTGCGTACGGAGCACCGTGGGGGAGCGGAGGCAAAGAGAGACGTCGGGAGGACTAGCTTAGTCTCTCGGAATCGACGTCGCGCGTTAGCTGATAAATGTTTACCCCGACGAAAGGCTGAACACGAAAGAAGTCTCCGTAGGCGTTACAGAAACTGCGTGTCCCTTTCTCTCTCTGTCTCCCCCTCCCTCTCTCCCTCCACTTCCGACGTTACCCTTCGCTATCTTTGACTAGTCCACGTTATCGATATGTTTCGACGGCTCGACTGAACGACGTCATGCATCGTCATGCTCGTGTGCAATCGCATTCGCGAATTTCCCTTCCCAGTAGGGAAACGAGATATCATTGACGACTGCTGGTCGCTCGACAGCGAGTGTTAGATATCATAATGGGTGTAGGTTACTTCCGCCGTGTAAGTGAGTATTCCTGTCTGACGATCGGTAGTATACTTCATGCACTTGCTGCTTCAATTTCTTTTTTTTTTTCGTTTCTTTTGTATCGCGAGTCCGAAACGATTTTTGTTTCGACGCGCGATCGCTTGCGGATATATTTATCTCAACTCGTCAACAATAGATTCGACGATAATGAGATTCGCATTTCCTCTATTCTCTTTAAGTCGGAAGCAAGTTTGTCAGTGCTCTCTGAAAGTCAATCGGTGGATTATCACTGAAAACGGTGAATATTCACTGATTCGCAGTATAGCACTGAATAATTCACTGTTGTTGTTTGACAATGCATCGATTGAATTTAAATAAGGATATTAGAAGTGACATTTTCTAGTTTAGTACTTAAAAAAATGTAGTTGACTTAATTTAAACGTTGGCAGAAAAACACTAAATATTACATACAGAACTCTTCATGTAAATTCATTTGCAAACAATAACTTTTTCACGATAACAGCTCCAGTTTTATATTATTCGTCATCAAAGTTAGAGATACATAAAAACTGTCACGCGAGAAACAGCTATTTTTGAACAAATGGAACGTGGCAACATGTTACTTTTATAAACAACGGATATATAGTCGGACACAATTTCATGTTTGCTAATTTCCACGCATGCTCTGTTTTGTTTTAATTATGCATCAGTTAGAATGAGTATTGTATACGTTTCTACGCTGTATATCTCTGAATGTGCAATAATTATAAAAGCGCAACGAACTCTGACCCGAAGTGGTTTAAAAGGAGATATTTTTCTTATACTTTGGCATGAAAACGGAAAAATTCACGAGATAGAAATCTGTTTTATTTCTTCTATAACGTTGAGCCGCAATGATGAACATATTGTATTTTTATAACTACATTATTTCTTAACCGATAAATTCTGATTCAATTGAAAGACTACGATTCGTACATCAAGTATTGGGTAGAAATGCTTTGGCTTTGAATCAGATGACGCGGAGAATTTCTCTTTAGATCAGCGAGATGAATTCACGCGGTCGAACGCATCTCGGATTCGATGTTCTTTTCCTGCCTTTGCTCCTCAAAGGAAGGATGCTGAGCCTGGCCGCCGGTACGGAGTATCAAAGGTAGTAGTCGAGCTGTGGATCTCAGGGCGCGCGCGGCAGCACATTTTTGGTTCGTTGCCAGAGGACGCTCGTTCCGAAAACACAGACCACGAGAAAGTTAATCGAAGAGTTTTAACCGATCCAAGAATAACATTCCTCGCTTTGCTCCGCGACGACGTCGTAGATACGCGGTATCTTATTTTTCGTTGCGTCATAACAAATTTACATTATTGTTCTCTCATCGCTGCGCTTTAAAGCGCGATCGATGATCGTTCTATCCAGAATTTCGCGCGAGCGCAGTTTCGTTCTTGCAGAATCGCAGTTTTCAAATGGGAGAATATACGATTACGGAATCACCACTTATCGCTCTTCGAAAAATCATACGTAAAAGCCGAGGGCATTAACGTGGCACTGCCGTTCGCGGTTCGCGGATTACGCGTCGCTTATTGCGTTCACAGTCAGCGGAGCGAACTATCGCTTAGAATAAAAAAAAAATCAGTTTGCAGCGAAATGCTGGTGCATGTCAATCGCGCCACGTTCGGCTGTTTGATCGCGAAACTTTTTTTATCACGGCGGGGAGAAGGGCGCGATCGCGCTCGCTCCGCCAGCAAGTCGGCAGGTCGAGAATCGTTCGAGCGCCATTTATCGAGATTGCCAGCGGGCGTTTGAACAGTCCTCCGTGCCGTCCACAAGCGATAGTTTTTGCCGGATTTTCCAAAAATCCCGGAAAGCCGGCCGGGGCTGCACGCGCGATCTGTAGCTCGATAAATATATACGCAGTCGTGCATATAACGCGCGCATAAAAACGATTTCATATTCGGAGTGACGAGCGCGTATAGCGATCTCGCTGATCAGCTCCGCCGTCGCGCCGGGTTCGGATACATTCGATTTGAATAAACTTTTTCGCGCCGCTGTGTTTTGCGCTTTTCGGGGCGGAAGATACGCAGATTTAAAATATTACACGCACGGCCGGTTACCGGACGTCGTCGCGAATTAATATTCATCGTATGCAGCTTCAGATGGAGATGATAACTGTAACTCCGAATGGGGGCGGAAAAAAAAATAGCGAGGAAGTGCACAAACTCTCACGTGTCCGGTTTCCGAGGTTGCGGCATCGCGGACGCGCGTGTATTTCAATTGGCGCTCTTTCCCCAGCCTTATTCTTTACGAATTACACGAATTATGTAAGGAAATGACTCGTGACCTGGGCATGTTGTAACATTATTCCCGATAGGATCAACCGGAAGACAGCTCGCGTGCCGCGCGGTCTCTGTTTGTGACTTATAAAAATGTATAAGAACGTCAAAGGAGAGCGAATCTATTATATTTCATTCCGGATGAGAGCTTTCAAATATCGATAGATAATATCTATGATTGACTCGATCGCGACCGGCGTAATACAGCGTGTGTAACGTGTGTATTTTACGTCTCCCATTTACCAAAAAGAACTTTCATAAATTTTTACACTATTTATCAACGTCATCGAAAATTGATGTAGAACAGAGATGCACAACTCGGATATCAAACTGGGTCACAACCAGTTTAAATTAAAATTAATCGGGCTACGATATCAGTTTTGTTTTGCAATGGTTTTTTCCCCCTAAATGTTAGTTTTGTTTTATTCACAATATTTTATGTCTGCAAAGGTTGTTTAATTTTTAAATTTTTACCCGAATGCTACATACGTTATAAAAGAGCGACTAGATTTTCATGCAAAAATAATGAATCTAGTACGTTGTGGCACGTTTATTATGAAATACGCCGTTTCGTGTGATCGATATATGTAAATGACGCTGTAGGCATGTCTCGAAACATGACTTGAGTAATATATAATCATATATATGCCATCGAATATTTACTCAATGTGTCAAGCGGCAAGGCATAATAATAAGACATCATCGACAAACCGATGTAAATTATTTACGTGACGTTAAAAAGCGTCTCTCGTATCAATTGATTGGTTAATCAAACGAGCGAGTTCTCCTGTGAGCTGAACAGCTGGGAAGTGTGCTCTCTAAAAGTCAATGAGTGAATTATCACTGAACACAGCGAATAGCCGCTGTTGCAATTTTCAGTAATAGAACAAAGTCTTCTATTATGAGATAGTCCTCTAATGCCAGAGAGCAGGTTTTCAACGTCCAAATTCAATCACGAAACTTCTTTCGCGACGACTACACGATCTAACAATTAATTTTCCACTAAACAGATTTCACTCTAAGGGCAATCGATTCATGATGGAACCAACAGACGATGCCTGTTAATTTAGTAGAAACTCCGCTGTCTATAACTGCAAATCAGTGATTATTCACTGCTTCCAGCGACAATTCATTGATTAACTTTTAGAGAGTGTTGCGCAACTTTTTCACAACTTGACGTAATTGAAGACTCGCGCTATAATATAAATTTGAAACGGAGCAGGTGTTCCAAGCGGCGATACGAGTATACGTTTCAAGAAGCGGTGTCTCGATTAATTACAGTCTAGCACGGTCTCTTTATAACGATCACCGTAGCACAGCGGCCTTTAATTCTTTCCCGGGGAGCTGATCCGTCCCCTCTTTCGCCCCTCAAACCGAACGGACCATCGGTTCGCACGGCGATCGATTACGCTTAGCCCGTTCGAATCTCCCTGAAATGCGATCTGGGAATCGAGCAGAGACTCCTTCAGTCTTCGCGCCACGAAAGAGGAAAGTCCTGACGAAGGACTCCCGGGGGAATGTTCGTTCGCCTCGCCACGATTACAGGATACTCGCGGCGGCTCCACTCGGCCGTGTATACCGACGTAGACTCTCCTTTCCATGTTCCCGTGTTCCTCGTAGCAAAAGGAGAAGCGCCGATGACTTCGTTTCACCTCGTCGAGTTACGTCCCGTGCAGGAAAAACGGTGTGCCCTCTTCAACGCCGTCCTCGTATTTTTCGTTACCCGATCAGAATCGGGAATTTCGGGGCGTGTCATTAGCATTGCACAGTCATTCGTGAATTATGCATCGGCGAGATATAATGTTTAATATCAGCCGCATTCGATGAATAAATTGAAATTGCACGGGCGGCTGAAACGATGCGTTAAATTTATGTAATATTATCCTTTCTATTTTCCACCTGATTACCGGTTGTGTTATAATTTGATAGAGTCCTGGATTGTTCATAAAGTTTGTTCGTGAATATAAGCCGGACTCATCGAGCAGTCTTGTGAACACGACGATTTTTATTTTGCGTATAAAGAAACGTGTTAGGCTGAATATGTAATGCCAAACGCAAGCGAGCGATCGTATCCGTAGGTTCTCGGCAATTCTCACGACATTACGGAACGTCCGGTTACTATTTGTCTCTTCTTTTGTAACGTTTTCACGGACCTCTGTATAATTAGCATACGTTAGAACGCGAGACATTCGGTAACTCGAGGATAATCAGATACGATTGTTGCAACGCGCGGAAAGTAAGGTCGAAATTCACGCATGACGAGACGAGGTTCTTTCGCCCCAAGCGATATTTCAATCGTAGTCGCCTTACTACCCTCGCCCAGGAGTTCACTACTGGAGGGAAGTGAATCAGTTTCGCGTTAGAGTCTCGAAGGAGGGGACGGTTCTGCGATCCGGAAGGATGCAGGTGAGGCGAAAATCAGAGTGTCTGAAGGGAAGTCAGAACGGGGAGTCAGCGCATCGACGTACGATCCGACGGAGGATGGTGCACAGTCCGGGAGAGGGGAAAACTGGATGAAGCACGGTTCAGCAGACGCCGTTTGTTCTTTCCAGGCCACTGGGCTGTGCAATCTTTTCGCAAATCCAGGTTACTGCGGAACCGTGGGCCCCGGCTTCTGTCGATTCGGCGCGGCGATGCCCGGCCGGCCTTTTGTCAAGCGGTATTTCGCAGGAGGGGAGGGACAATGAAGTGCCGTCCCGGCGGCAAGAAACTCGCGTTTCTCTCTCGCGAATAATGAGATTAGTCAACAATTATCCCCCCGATGGTGGACTCTCCGGCGGAAGCTGGCTGAAAGCGTAGGATGCGATTGATCCGTGTTCAGTAATAGAATATCCGTGGGCTATTCGTCCTGCGTCTTATCACCGTACTGGGAGAGCCCCGGCCGTACTAGATTAGCACACCTCGCATCCGACAGTAGATTAGTCTGTGTCTGCTTGTATACGCCCAGGCAGCGTTGCGGCCATTAATTCTATTAATAATAGCGAGACTCCGCCGTCTCCGGTGTTCAACGGCGGGCTAATGCCTGCGAATTTGTTAAAGCTCCTCGTTATAAGAGCGCAAAAATCGCGCGATTGCGCAAAACAGCCGACGTAATTAGAGTAATTTGGCAATGAACGGTTTTTGGTATGCGGGCAGCCAAACACCTTTTACATAATCAAGACCAGGCGAATGCTCCGCAAATTTGATGAAAAGTGATAAAAAATGTGAAGTGAGCGACGAGATGAAAAACGCCCGCTTAAATATTTAACGACCGTGTAATACGTATCCGGCGGGCATTCGTGTGTAAAATTTTAACGTGTCCACTTATAGATTTTTTTTCATCGCGCAAGCACGCGGTTCTCTCTCGCGTGTGCATATTGACGTTATTGTGCAAACAGTACGACTGTACCGAGTGCGATGAATATATTGTTGATTCCGCGACAATTTATGCGACCATGCGGCTCGACCACATTTCAATCGCGAATTATTCAGCCTCGGTTGACAAGCACTCCATCAAAGTGCATTCATATAAATAATTACATCGGGCGGCATTATTAAATCATTAATTCCGATTCCGTTCGGCACGACGCGGGCAACAACCTATTAGTTATCGCTCGCGAAAGGCCCCACCAATCAAATCCTGATAATTCGTCACGGTGTGAAGCACTTTCGGGTGCTTCGATGCGATCGGATTGTTTTTAGAAGCCGATATATCAATCTAACCGAGGTAACTTTATTATTTTATTCGATCGCCCCCGGAATTATTACCTCGAGTCTATTTCGCGAAGATCGTGCAATTCTATCGGAGCTCATTTAAAATCCCAGAAAATCAAGTTTAATGAAATTATTTTATATAATACGTTCGAATTGGCTGGCTGGTTCGCTTGGCGGCGCTTAGTTTCCAGGTCCTAATTACGATTTGAATACGATAGCAAGGTGAATAATTTCAAGTACGGGTCACGTTACGGATCACTCGCGAATGCATTTCGATGCCTAGAATAACGATCGAACCGAGAAATTACAGAGGTAGGAGACGGCCGAGTATTTTAAGTTTTGATCATCGTAATCACGGGCGCTACGAGCACAATACGGCGCATCACGAGAGCGTTACATATTCAAAGCGCGATTATCGGCATGATTTGCGATGCGCGGACCCAAATGAGAGCGAAGTACGCGGGGGACCTGCGCGATGACGATGCGACGACGATCCGCCGAGGCGACGGTCGACGATGTGGCACGGCACGCCGTTGGAATTAAATATTTGCTCTACCATCCGCTATCACGCGCGTCGCTTGATACCCGAATTGATAGCGTTCCGTTTCGTGCGACGCCTGTCCACTTCACGACCCGCTGCTGAGCGCCTATAAACATAGATCGGGCTGATCGACGCATACCTTTCCATTGTGGCGCTCTCTATCTCTGTCCTGTTTGTCCTGATAAAATGGCTTCTTTTGTCACAGTACGGACAGGCCGACGCGCCAGTTGTTGACCGACTCGTTTTGTTATTGCTTCAAACAGGAATTCGTCGCACTGAAATTTACTCGGAGTAGCAGAGCCCAACAAATGCGCTTTATCTGTCCGGAATTAACGATCTTAATGGGCCGGATACAGCGTCGATCCGTAAGCCATAATGCACTTAATTATAGTTGACGTACGTACTTGTTCTGCATCTAAAAGCGGCGTCTTTTCGTCAAGCGTAATTAACCAATGCGGAAAATTGCTAGACGACGCTTGGCTGGCAAATTCTAATTAAAGAATCACAATTAAGTTAAAACGCATTTGACAATCGAGATCGATGCTGTGTCTGGTCCATAAGTTAATTTATCGAATTAAAATACATAATTATTTTTATTAAGTTCAATATTTTCTCGTTTTCTCCGAGGAATAAACGTTCAATTTAAACAAATCTTTATCTTAAAGAACGAGTCGTTATCGAAAAACATCCTCGGAGCCCCAGAGGAAACGGTATGCGTCCCCGCCGTGATTTATTTACAGGCAGGTTTATTGAAAACGTAACAGCGACATCGTCGTCTGCCTTTTCTCCCTAAAGCTTCTTTCGCGGCACAGAAAAAAGCGGCGGCTCGGGTGCGACGTCTATATTTAACGGAGCAGAAAACTTCCTCCGCCTTCTCGCTCTCGCTCTCGACGCTTTCCATCTTCCGCGAGAATGGAACGCGACGAGGAGCCGAAGAAAAAGGTCCACGATCGGCTGTTGCGGGACCGGCGTCCGCGGCGTGTTTCCGTTTTCCTTTGCACGGCCAGGACACGTTCGGGCACCGCCAAACGCTCCACGTCGGCCGCTTTGTATACGTATCGATCCCTCCTCTCGACTTGGAGCTATCGCGACAACTCCGAGAGAGAAATCAGCTGCAGCCGCATGCGTCTTGCATCCCACGCTGTTCCCATCGGGCGTAAAGAAGCACGTTTATCCGTCCGAAATATAGACGCGAGAGAATCGCGACATTTATCGATAGAAGAAACGCCCCAAGTACATTCTTGTCGAAGTCGTGAGAAAATAAATAGGTCTCAAGGGTTACAAAGTATAACAGTCCTCTGTGTAGATTGTTTGATAGGATCTGGAAGAGAGGATCGGGTAATAAAAAATCCACATGGTCAATCGTTCGTGAAAAATTGCGCAAAGATTCTTTCGCTCCCTGACGCGCAGGGCGAATCAAAGGGATATTATATTGGCTCTCCAGTTCGGAACTGTTGAGCGGAATTTAGAACGATATTAAGAGGATTTAGGCGGGGCGAGGCAGTAGAATGCGAAGGACCGCTCTTTTTCAAGCTGCTGTTCCTTTGATCGCTCGCTCGTTCCGACAAACGGACAGAATGATTAACGTTTGCGATTAATTCGCTTTATTGGAAGACGATCGATTGACGGTGGCGCTCGGGCGAAAGTAGGCCATCGGGCGAACCACTTGAATAATAGATCGAGAGAGAGGAAGTAATAACAATATCTACATAATAATCAAAACATCGGAATACGTGCAGGCGCTAGCTTTGAGGCATATTATCGGGAAAATTCAATTAGCTGCGAATTAAGTATTTCAAAAGGATCGATTGTACCTGCACTGGCTATTTGCGGCGTCTCACCGCCGCGGTTTTCTCTCTTCGTTCGTCACTTTGACGATGCAACTGTGCGCGGAAAAACGCTATAAACGTGTCTTGAAATAAACTTAGGATTCTCTGTCGCGTTGCCGAAATAATCTTGATTATTAGGTTTATCGGGAAAATCCAATTAGCCGCGAGCCGAGTATTTCAAAACGATCGAAGTGCCTGCACTGATTGCGGCGCCTCACCGCAATTTGCGCTCCCGTCGCGGTTTTCTCTCTTTATTCAACACTTTGACTTGATGCAACTACGCGAGGTCGGGAAAAAACGCTATGCCGTCAAATGAGCGTAGGTTTCTCTGTCGCGTTACTGACAGCGAATTCGATAGCTTGCACTAGTGTGCACTAAGGTCAGTTTATAGTCAATTTTTACATTTAACTTTTTTAAAATTATCCGTACGGATGCCACACAGATCATTTCACTGGCTGCGACATATTTCAAGAAATATTTAAGACGATTCTTTAATATAAAAATTGACTGTAAACGAGCCTTAGTGCACTAGTGCAAGCGACCGAATTGGCTGCGAGAGAATCTTGATTAGGTTTTCGCGCCGCGATAAAACGGCCGGAACGACGTTTGTCAAGATACTTCGCTCGTGGGAAGCTTGAGCGAAAAAGTGCGGGACGCGAGCTGGCCATTCGTTCGGAAGCGCAGCTGTTTTCCGCGCGTCGAAGCAATTACAAACGAAATGAGCTTTATCGCGAAAATAGCCGTGCCGCCATAATCCGGGTACAGGAGAGCCCGAATTATTACGCAGCCATCCGCGTAAACGGCCAAGACCAACGGCACCGCGCGCGAGCTCTCGTTAATAGGCGTGCACTTCCATTTCGGGATTGTTCTAATTAATTGGGATTATAATTGGCAATTAGGTATGCCGGGACGGGAGCGCATCGCCTGGGTCACTCCGAGGCGAGGCTTGCTGCGCCGGGAACGGCATATCGCACGATCTTATGGCAATAGATTAACGGCGCTCTGCCACGGTCCATTCTTGCCTCGAGGGAAAATCTGTTCTGCTTGCGGAAAGGGATTATGATTACATTTTTTTTTTCATGTTTAAAACGACCCAGCAATTTCCGTGCAGCGCGTCGACGAACTTTTGATTGCGTTTCGTTCGGTGTAACGGTTCGTAAATCATGAATTTTGTGGCACCTGAGATGGGAAATGAAGAAACAGCTGCGAATAAAGAAATAAAATAATGAGAAATATCGCAGTCAATCGAATGCCAGTCAACGGGCGCATATTTAATTACTCGAAAGTTTTCCAACGCCCCTAACAATATTTGATGGAACGTTTACGCGCGCGATAAGAATACATACGAGAAACGTGAATTTGCATAAAATTGATGTGGCAAATATTACTCGCATATTTTACATTATATCTGCATATTTCAAAATGCTATACAAAAGGGGCATTTTCTGTGTTGTGTAATCCACAATATTCTGGAACGAACGAAATATGTAACGCGCAGTTGATTTTGCCGCGCAACATTTTACTCACAAATGATATTTCACTCGCAGATGTTTTTCGTTTTTAAGGCCAGTTTATTTGTCTTCGCAAAACATTTCTGTTATCATACGTTCTTACGAGATGCTAGAATATTCAATTGAATTTAGCCGCGTACGCTTTTAGTCGAATACGCGCTACTGCCGCGTGTAAATTCACCTGCGCAACGAGCGCTGTTTTTAATGCAAATTTTCTCCACGTCTTAATTTTTATCCGAAACACCCGATATGCGTATAATGTATAATATTTTTCAATATAAATATTGATACATCTCGAAAGATGATATATGTACAGTTTTACGTTTCCGCAACTCCGGCGATCGTACACAACATCGATTTTGTATGAAACTACAATCTTCTTCGCGTCCGATACGTAACCGATATTGCAATATTACGATGCATCGCTTAAAGCTAAGTAAGCGCCCCTGCGCGAGATACCAAAGAGAGATAACTCCGTAGCATATTGACGTCGATTGGTAGCATCAATCACGCCGCGTGTTCAACACACGTGTATCAATCACTGCGCGACGCTATCGGACGTTGCGATGTCCGCACAGCCCCGCTAGAGAGTATATCGGTGGCGCGAGGCTTTTTGTCGGCGAAATCCGTGTCAATCAGTGATAAGAAAGGGTGATCTCCCGCCCCTGCAGTAGTCTCTCCGCACGGCAAAATAGAATACGCTCCGAATCGGCCCCCGCTAATCGCGATAGCGAGGGAAAGAAAATGCTGTCACGTGTTCGGCGATGTCCCCGAGCGCACGGAGGAGGCGCGTACGGAGTTTCGTCCCCTCGGAGTTTTTATCTCGTTACACAAGTTGAATGTGCCCTCCTTTGTATCGTGCCGTGCTCGTACAGCATCTTGCTCCGTAGACTTTTCTTTCTATCGCGGCAGATTTAATGCATTAAAGAGAGATACTTGCTAAGTCTTCTTCCTCTTAATCCATCTTAACTTTTTATGGTTTAGTAAGGATTTTCGGCGAGAAATTGTGTCACGTGTAATATTAGTGTTACGTGTGCGCCGCGGTGAGACGTGACATTCGCGAAAGCGGAAATTACGTTTCCGTCGCGCGCGGAGCTCGATGGGTGAAAATTTTCAAAAGCGGGCACCTATGCTAAAAACGCGATAGAGTCCAATTGTCCGACGAATTGTGCACGTGAATATATCAGGCGTTACCGGCTATCGCATTATCAGATCAACATGAAAAGGACGTTCCTCCGCCACTGCCTGGTCGACGAAGACGTTTCTTGAATGAAAATTTCACAATTCGAACTTTGCATTGCAATATCTCCACTCATGGGGCACGTAGGAGAAAAATAAGAACACTTTTATTATGCAAATCGAACCCAAGCTATCGATTAAGTCCACTTAAAAGGATCAGCCGTTGTTGAGATCCGAAAATTTGAGGGCCTGTTAACTCGGCGGTCTCGCGCGCGCGGTTCTAGCTACGCTTATACTTGACGCGAGACACTACCGTGTCTCGTGATACGGCGGCGGCGGACGAGATAAAAAGAATCTTGTAGCCCGCGCGGCGGAATATGGAAACGTCAGCGCGAGATAGAAGACACGGGAAAACGGCGGCGGTTACGGTGAGCGGCGGAAATGAGGGACGACGACAGATAAGGGCGCGCCGAGGGTTACGGCCTTGCGAGGGGCGACGAGCGCGAGTAAGGCGGAGGATTAAAGGGCGACTGAGGATCCAGAAAGCGCCAGCGTCGCGGGGAAATGCAATTCTTCCTTCCTTTTCTTCCTCGGAAAGTCGTAATCGCAGCGACGCGACCTGCGGGGATGGGCCCGGGTGAGCAAACGAGCGCGCCATAGGTCAGGGGGCTGATCGTCGGGAAGTCGGTCGTTATCGCCGCGGCTTTTCAGCGGGACGAAATTAAGCCTCGCCACTTTCCAATTAACATCTTAATTAAATCCTCCCACCGGCTGTTCGACGACAATCGGTCGCGGGCGCGCCACGTCGTCGACGAGAGGCGGAATGGGGGGGGCGGAGGGCGGCAGTCACGGTGGCGAGCACGCGGCCTCGCCGCGAGCGCGTCGGGGGGCGAGAAATAACGCCGCGCCCATGTTTCGCCACTTAATTCGCAATTGTATTCTTACGTCGCGAAATTGCCCGCCTCGCTTACCCGCGTCGGCGAACCCCTCCTCTTCAGTGTTTCCGCCGTCGTGGTTTTGCATCGCGCACAGTTCTGCGCTCCGCGACGTGTGTTTCGCCGCTGTTATGCGGCTCAATGGGGGTCATTAACACCGCGACGGCTTTTCCATAGCGCCGCAGATACGATCTCTGAGCGGAAATAGATATCAATCCGTGCAAATCTTCCTTAATTATGCATGCGGCGCTTCGCGATGCTCACTAAACCCGATACCACGAACGCTACTCTCCGTTACAATACGTGTATACCCGTACCTTAGTAAACAGAATAATTAATAATGATTCGTAAAAATACCGCATCTCTCTAACGCCCGGTATCGATTTATAATACCTTTTCGGTCGTCGTAGTTCTTTGTTCCTCGGATCACCGCGAAATAATAATACCGGAGTTATCGATGAGACTCATTGAATTAAGTTACATCGGACAATGTAAGATATATATTTGCTAACGACGAGTGACCGGACGGTTAACGCGGGACGTATCGACAGTTTGTCGCTGTAAAATCTCGCGGTAGATAAAGGACCGTGGCGAAGTTGTGTCCGGAGCGGCACTCGGGGGGAGCGTTATCGTTAAAATTGATTTCGACATCGATCGACGCCGGATCGGAGAAATTGTCGTCAACTCGTTGGCGTCTATCGATTCTGTTCTTCGAGCGGGCTCGCCCGCCGGGAGCCATGAATTTTCAACGCGCGTTCGAACGCGTACGGTACCATCACGGCCGAACCGATATCCACCGTTTTCTCCGGCCATCGACTGAGAGCAAGCAGGACGATGTCATCCTCGTTGCGGTCGTTACCGTCGGCAAACAGGGAGGGAGGGAGAAAGACAGGGTCCACTAGCAACGTTTCTCGTATACGTCTGCCACTTCCAAGGTATAAACCGTGCGAGTCTCCGGCAAGCGAGTTATCCGCTTATCCACTAGCAACCTGGAGCCAGCTGCGCGCAACCTGAAAAGCAGCCCGCTCCGACGACGAACCGGCGACGTTCCTGAATAATAGATTCAGGTAACTCACGGTGTCGTCTATCCCTCGCTTTTGCCGACCTGTCCCGTGGACTCGTCAGCCGGAGCGGCATGAGAGGCGAGATAATCCGCGCCGATCGACAATCCGTATTATGCACGCGGAGGAGTCCACGTCGCATAATTGCCGGTCTCCCGTTAGGCGCGTTTACAAATCTAATGGCGGCTGTCCCGCGTTAACCAGGATGGATGAGCCCAGCGCGGCTGTTTTATTCGCCAGGCAGAGAAGTTGAACTTTCAAGCGGACAGCTGGTCGGCACGGGAGCGCACGCGGTACGAGCGAGGCGCTGCTAATGTAGAAGACGCGTGCACTCTAGGAAATGGAGCTCTTTCGAGCGATTGACCCAGTGAAAGATATCCCAGTGAAAGAGCATCAGGAGGTAATACTACCGCGATATTATTACGCGCCGAAGTGAATCGCAATTTTCGCGGATTCTGCCAGTTCGCGTAGAATCCGTTCTATTCAAGGGGCAAGGGGAGGGGAAAGGGCGTCGATACGATTCCCGCGCATCGCCGGGGTTACGTAACCAATCTCTTTTTTTTTCTCATTCAGCGGCAGCGAATGCGGCGAAACTGCTAGATTACCGTTTCTCGTCGAAGCTCGAATCCAGCGGGATTATTTTGCGGGGCGCATCTCCTCCGCCGCTGCATCCTTATCGAGTGGCGAGGATTTTTCCCTGGGAAACACACACGGAACGCCGTTGGAATTGACGTCTCTGAATGAGGACTATGCCAATCGATATTTTAAACGCTGCACTCTATGTCCGTCAGCTAAATATGCAAACGTACTTTATATTTAAATAGCGCGAAAGTAGGTCGTCCGCTTTCTCCTTACCCTTACAATAATTCACTTGTCGCCATTTAGTGCATTCTTCGTCTAATTATAGACGCTTTCCACGAATTATATGTAATCGAGGTCGAGAGTTACATCGAGATAACGTTCGCGATGACGGAATATCCGTTACTACTAATGCACGCGCGCGGTGGACTGCCGTATGGAAAAGTTAATTTCTCGACATCTGGGATTATGCACGCTTTATTAATTAATCCCGTGTCGTTGGATGTTGATATGCGCGAGTAATTACTCATGTTTTCAACCGACGTGCATGCACGACCCCATGATATCTTCGGCTAATCCATCAGCGACCGGTTACTTTGTTAAATACGCGTTGCACTATGATATTAAGTTAACTCGGGCCAAATCTAAATTGAGAGATCAGACTGATCCGGCGAACTCTGTAATCGGCGCATTTGGGGCGCAGCTCTTCGAGCTCGATTTTCGCGACTGTCGTAAATTACAGCCCGACGTCGTTGGATATTACGCGAAGCGGCGGAATAAAGTCGTCAAATGGTGGGCTGACCAGCCCCGCGTTGAAGCGCGCTCGCGCTTGATCGGCGAGACAACACATATCGACTGAGGAAAGTGACAAAACTGGTTATCCCACTTGCTCGCGGGACGTTTGCACGTGCCGTAAATGGACGGCAATTGGCGACCAACTTTAAATTAATAACTCAATCCCGCTTAAATCCGTTTTTGGAATGGACAGTGATTTGTACGGTGAGTGCAATCGTGCGAAATGGGCGCGCATGAAGTACTGGTACGGAAAGCGAGCATAGAGCGAGTGAAAAAGTAATGCCTCTTTCATGGTCATGCCTCGTAAAATCGCGATTTCGTAATACGTGAGGCATTACTGCGGCAATAATTTATCCTTGCGTTCCGCGTGCCGCCGCCGCCGCCGCCGCCGCCGCCGCCGCGGATGCGTAATGTATCATGAACGAAAAGGATTTATTAAAACAAAATAACATTCCGTAATATTATACCGGCGCACGTAGCACGTGTGGCGCGCTTTGTGCGGACCGTAAATTAAATCGGAAACCGGATGATAACCAATCCATAAAATAAATTTAGCGTGAAACTATAAAATAAAATAACACGAAGATATCGGATGTATCCGCGCAAGTATGAAATGATAATTCGGCGGTTTACAGTCGCTTATGACGAAAAATCCATATTGATTTTCGCTCTAAATGAAAATTATCTCGTACAGAAGTGTTAATTGCGCGCTTTCAAATTAAACTGGCTCGTATATTCGTCGAATTTAGAAAGCGGGCTTTGTATTCGAAACGTGCTTTCGGTGCGCCGCGTTCAAGAGAGAGGGAGGTAGTGAGCTGTCTCAGGAGTGAATTTACGAATGGACCGGGGTGCGGAGAACGTGTGAGCGAACGATCGCCCGCAGGTACGCCAGGCAACTCGACGATCGTCGAGTACCGGTCTGACCGGCTTGGGATGCCGCATACGGGAGGTCTCGATGCGCAAGAAGTAACTCCCTTTCTCTCTTTCTCTCTCTCTCTCTCTCCCTCTGTCCGTTGCGTTCTCTTTCTCGCAAGCAAGCGCGCGCGCGTTCGCTGTGGCCAACAAAGAAACCGGTGCTCCATCTTTCTTCCTGATGAACGCTCTCAACTCCGTTTACGCCGTCGGGGGAGTCGAGGCGTCGCGGGTCAAATCCGTGCATTAGCTCGTCGAACGGGACAATCGGTTTTTCTCTGCGCTCGGTGAATTTTCACGGGCCTTCTTCCGGTCCCGGGGGTCGCCATCGACCGCGAATCTATAGCGGATCGAGGCATCTCGCCGATCCGATCGCGAAATTTCTTCAACGTGTGAGGGGGTTCTTGATTCGCCTCCCTCTAAGAGCGCCTTTCTTCGGAAAGTGGGACAATGCTCCACTTCTACGATAGGAACCGCCGCAGGAGGGCGGAGGGGGAGGGAGAGGACTAGAAGAACGACACCGAAATTACCGGGATGAACATTCCCTGGAGTGCCAGCCGTTTCCGAAGCGCCGTGGATGGCTCGACAAAGAGTTCGCGGAGTATGAAATTGCCGCAATAGTTTCCGCCGCGATAACTCGCGGCGCCATTCTATCCACTTCGGATCCTTTCACGATCTTGGTGATACGTTCGACCGAAAGTCCCCGGGGGAGCGCGCTGGCGTTACGCGCGCGTTGCCAGGCGTATAAGCGCGCGGTATCGCCAAACTTGGCCGTATCGCGGGGCCGCAACGATGCGCACAACGCCGGTCTCCTCCGCAGTGCGCGAGAGAACCGACCTCTCGGCGATAAATACAGACAAACTCCGTGCGACTGTTCCGGGTCATCCATCTTCCGGTTACGGTCACACCTCTGGGAATGAATGCGCGACATTAGAAATGCACCAACGTGCCGTGATATTTGTCATACCGATGTCCGCCGCGGGTATTTCCGCGGGCGTGCCAACGAGCATGCCTAGGGGGGGAGAAAAAAAGGGCATAAGCGAGTGAAAGATTGTCCGATCATTCGTTGAAGCTCGAGCTTTATCCGGCCGCATTCGCTCCGAGCGCCGTTCGCGCCGAGGGAGATTCACTGCGCGGTGCAACCGATGACTCCCGAGAAAAAAAGGGGGATTAGCCGTGTGGAGAGATGGGCGGCGACGAGACTTTCCATCTCGAGCCACGGTCGTTTCTCTCCGTTCTCTCTTTCTCGCTCTCGTGCACGGGAAGGGAGGAGAACGGATGGGATAATAGGACAGAGAGGATGGATGCGGGAGGGGAGAGACACAGTCCGCGACACGCAACGAGGAAGAATAGGGAGAGCGGAGATGTGACGGGGCGATAGAGTGGAAAACAGAGATGCTGATGCGATGGAGTGACGGTACGGGCGAGCGGGTAAGCCGGCGAGCGATCTCCTGAGGAAGGGAAAGAAACGCGGAAGAGGACAGACAGGCGAGGTATAAGTCGCTCGTTCAACAGAGGCGAGCTACAGCGGCGAGGGTATGTGAGAAAAGGAGAGAGGGGTACGACACAAGGAGGACGATTCTCGCGAGATAAAGCCAGAAATGCCGTGAATACAGATGGACCGGGCGATAAGGCCGTGGCTCGTTTGCTTTATGGACCATCTAGGTGTCTCCTTCGTATCGTCCTGTCGCGTTACACCACCGATCCCAGGCAGTTTCGCTTTTGCCTGTCACCGGCCACATGCCCGCTTCTTTCGTATTCGAGGCGAGCCTTTGCCGTTGCGAGCAACGCGCTTTGAGGAACAGATTGCAGGCGTTTTCGACGCGGATCATTCAAACGATCGGCAATCGTCGATTTGCCGGGGCTTGTGTACCTACATGTTAAAATATCACGATCAACGAAATGCACCGATTGACGTAAATCTCTTGCGCAAACACAACTTGGGAATTAAGCGCGAATAGCAAAGCTGATAACCGTGCGGATAAATCAAGCGACTCGGAGCAACGAAAGGGCTCGTGGAATTCCATTCCTAGAGACGGCACCTTCATGCCCCGCTGTTGACGTTTACTGCTGCGAATAGTTGGAGTGATTCGTGGTAAGATGGTTTCAGTGGGGAAATGTACGGGTCAGCCACGGCTACGGCTAGAATGTTGAGAAGAGAAGCCGTCGTCAAATGTGACGAGACTTTATAAAGATTAGACAATCCGAATCCGGATTTCCGGATGTCGAGACGGAAATTTATTTTCGAAATGTCTCCCCGCGAAAGCGATTTAACTCGGCAGTTTCCCCATGTACCGGGACATCTGGGTTGTGTGTATTACAGATTTCACTTTCACATAGAAATCAGTGGTGCTCTAAATATCTCTCATTAATATCAAAGTGTTTACTTTCCCCGAACGTCGTTAGATCAACGTTCGGGATATCCGTCTGCGGAAACTTCCTCGACCGTTTCTTCAGCTCTTCCAACTGCAATCGAGAGCTTCTCTCATTGTCAGTTAAAATAGATCTTATTCCAGTGAGATTAATCCTCCGTTTTACTGTCGACTTCTTAGAAATCACAGCTACGCGGGCGGCATAGCGAGCAGGGGCGTCCATAGGATAAAAAAAAGACAACGGAGAGAAAGAAAGCGAGACGAGAGGAGAACGACGAAAAGAAGGGTCGCCTCTTACTAATAATCGTTCACGGTCCATTACGACGAGTGACTCATCCGTCGTGGTGGAAGATGAAACGGCGGAAGATACCGCACGCGCGTCACGGGAAGAGAGCCGGTAAATCATCGACGCGCCCGTTTCCTCCGACGCGGCGCGGTGCGTCGTGGCGATGCGCTCGAAACGAAGTTAAGGCACGAGGCCGCTGGACCCGGAGTCGGCGTCGATTCGGAGTCGTCTGGCACGCATCAAACAATGCGCGCAATTACGATGCATTCCAGCCGTCCATCCGCTCCCGGTCATCCCCCGACGCCTCTCGACAATGCCCGGCAAATGTACCGTCTCATTTGCCAATATTGTCCCACTTTTGTGTCCCCGTCGTCCGTCTGTCCGGCCGACGCGTATGCACGGCCTGGCTCCGGCCGTGGATCGATGATGACTTTTGTATCCTGACTGTCGGCGCATTACAATAGTCCCGGCTGGAGCGAGTCGAGTGGAGAATGAATACCGATTTCGATAGATATTTCGTACGGGACTGTAGTTATGAAGAAAGGCCTTAATCATTCGGAGTTAATGATATCGCAACAAAGGATTCCACATTCAGAAATTGATATATTATGATAACTATTTGTACACTGAGAAAAAGTTTCATCGGGTAAACCAATTAAATAGTGTTTCCGATGGTTAATTTTTCCGATTACGTTCTCCGATTAAATGATGGATACATCCGGTGAAATTCATCCGACGAAAGAGTGGAAACAAGATCGGCCCTATTTTTTTCGATTTTGGTCACAAAGTAGGTACCAAACGAAAGGTCTCAGAGTGTATCTGTTTAACGTTTCAGAGATATCGGACTCCAAAAATTCCAACACCAATACCTTTCCGAACGAAAAGACATTTCTTCCGTCACTGACATGTTCAGAATGGTACTGAATCGCTTTACCAAAACGATCTACAACCGGTTACCAAAGGCTCTTGGCCAAGTGGATGCACTGTTTGATGGATCCGAGTTGGAGTCGACTATTGGTTTCCCAATAGTCGATGCTAATGACACCTCTGGAGCCCGATATCTCTGGAACCTTAAACAGGTACATTCTAAGATTGACATATCTGTAATCAGCTTGACGAGACCTTTCGTTCGGTGACTACTTTGTGACCAAGATCGAATGCGAAAAAAAGGTGGCCTATCGACACTTGTCCTCACTCTTTGATTGAGAAACCGATCACGCGTTTCATCGGATATATCGGTTTGTGATTGTGTCACTGGACTATCCGATTATAGTTAATCGGACATTTTTCTCAGTGTGCTCGTATATTTAACCGCGCACTCGTCTTCTCCCTTTCTTTCTACGTAATATTAATACATGTATACCTGCTATAAATAATGTCACGTACATAATATGTAGTGGAGCGTAACGTAATCGATCAGCCGATTAGCTTCAAGCAGAACGGGTGCAGCATATTTCGCCGGGTGCGCGGAAGCGAGTCGGATTTATCGAACGTAATAACAACGCGAAGGAGGAAGTCTCGCGTTACTTCGCGGAATACGTCCACCGAGAGTTTGCCCCACTTACGCTCAAGACATCGCGCCATAGAGGCAGTGGCGCATGCTAATTTGGATCGCAGTTACGGCGTTAAGCTACTTAGCCGCGAGCGTACGTTTCGCCGTTTTGGCGAGGCGAGTGCACCGCCGAGAGGTAGATAGGGAAAACTTTATTATACTCCGGAATCATAAAGCATTAGGGCGCGCAGATTGCGCTCCGCGAACATTTTCGCGTGCGGCACGTGTATCCCGGCCGCTTCTTTCAAATGCGCGAACGGTGTAACGCTGTCCGCTTTCGGGTAGCTTTTCGTCGCGATTACTCTTATCTCGCTTCCTGGCCCCGTGGAAAGCCGCCGATTGGAGAAGGCGCGCAGACTGTCGTCGTTCGCGGCCCATTAATATCACTTTGGTAAGTGGAAATACAGTCGGACAAAAGGCAATCCGTTTTCATCTACTCGTCTCAGCGCGCGAAGTTAGGAGGAAGCTGCGGAGAGCGAGATGAACGAGCTTCGCGGCATAGGAGGATACGGGCGAACTGACGGGATAATTAAGGCGGGCACTCGGTCCAAGGGGAAGGAAAAATGTGAAGGGCGTATTAATATCGAAACGTGCAGGAATAACCGAGCCCTTCCGGACCGGCCATTGAGCGAATTTGTACGGCGACTCTTTGTCCAAGTGCGTTTAAAGTGACGACGGCGTTGCGGGAGAACGAATGAGTTGCCGACTGACCGTTGCCCATTTCCCGTTTCGAAAGGATTAATGTACGTCGCGTTACTCGCGCGCTACCGAGCCAGGAGGCTTTAATTCGTTCGCCACATTGTTTTCTACGACGCGCCGAATGTGTCGCATTTCAGTGCCAGCAATGGTCCACGAAATGTTAATGCCCGCGCCGTTATCGCGATCCGATCATCTAATTAACCTTTAAAGGTCGCGTCCGACAATTCTATGCAGTGCTGCATGACCGTGAGGTTTGTCGACCACGAATTTTCCTCCTCCCTCTCTCTATCTATATCTATCTGTCTCTATCTCTATCTCTGTTCGATGCGGTCCGACTAAAGCTTATAATTCGCCTCCACTTTTACGAACGCATCCGAAAACGATTGTATCCCACGGTTGTCACGACTGGATCGCCTTTTTAGCCCTGTCATCTCTCGCCTCGTCGATTACTCAGCTGCCGGATAATTACCGGATAACTCCTTCCTATTATGAGAATACCGTGATTGCTGCATGACAGGGCACCGGGATCGAACGTTACGTCTCGGAATTAAGGTAAAGTGGAATTAATGGGCTCGAGTGCCGTCACGTCGACGTAGCAACCAAGCCTCGTCCTAATCCATCAGTTTATTACGTTACCGTGGGTACGCGAAGTCGCGTCATCCTGCGGCAGCCCGAGGCGCGGCTGTCGCGCATACTCCAGTTTTCCTTCGGAATTCGGCTTTGATGCGCGAGCCATGCTGGAAAGCAGCAGCATAATTCCCGTGGCTGAGATCTACGCCGGTCTTATCGATTTCTTGCTTAAGGTTACTCTTTTTCGTGCCGCGTTGTCAAAAGGTCCCCAGGCAACGTGAGCCATTCGTTTTCCGTGCTACATTTACAAAAGCTTGCATCCCCCCCTCTCTCTTGGGATTTTCTTAAGAATACGTCATTTCTTTTTATTAAACCAATCGACCGTAAAATCGTAGACGACGCGCCGATAATTGGAGCGAAAGAGCTATCGGGATGAGAAGTTTTTAATCGCGTCGTAAAGCAACGAAGACGAACAGCGTCGTCGTCCGGATGCTCCGGAAAAGTCGTTAACACAAATTCCTGTAATTACTCTTTTAATTATAGCGTTTAGCACTCGGTATGTTCCTCTCCGACGTGACGTGACTCTAAGGAAGCCAAGGATAAATGTAGCTTACCGATAGCTTTAAATCGACAGAAAAATATCATAACGGTTGAATGTGGGGCGCGCATCGTGGCGCTTTTGTCTCGGAGGAAGGTAAGCAATTTCTGTTGCAGGAACAATATAACAAAATATAGGTCATCGTAATGCGCACTTTTATCGTACTTAGTCATACGTAAAAGGAATCCACGTGTGCGTGTGTATGTGTGTGTGTGCACGCGTACGCTCCGTACATACGGATAAAATACTTGCCTCGTGCATTCGTTAATTTTCATTAGTTTACTACTCGACAAATAAACAGCTCCGCGTGCACGGTTCGTCCGCGGTATATTTATACAAGTTCCGCGGAGGCTTAAACATTTATAAAAACAAACTTTGCCGCGATATTACTACCGGGACGCGTAAATGCAGCGGTCGATGGCGGTGTAGCCGTACATATTACCGCGGGACGCTGGTTGCGAGCGGAGGAATCGTTCCCCGGTGACCGGCGCGCATTTCTTCCCCTGGCTTGGCTCGGGTACGCCGAGGCCGAAAACGTCGCGACGCTAAACAAAGAAAAATACACTCTCCTGTTCCTCCCCGGGCCGTCTAGTAACGGTGTACCGTGATCGTGTGCATGTACGGCGCTACACGTATACGTTGTATCCGGTAAACGCCGGTCTATCCATAAAAGTCAGCGCTCGTTCGCCGCGTTCTTTCCGCGCTATTCTCTCTCGCAAATGCGAGATGAATAGCCCTCTGGGGTCTGGACGACACCAACTAATACCCGGTTCGTACCGGCCATCCTCGCGCTCGTACACGGCCGTCCGTGGGCGGTCCGCGTGTGCGGCTCCATACACGCGTATAAAGTTAGTCGATATCAATATGGGAAACTGGACTACGGGGACTAGAGGGAACAGAAGGATATGTTGGCAAAGGGACGTATAAGGGGGTGTGTCCGCTCGCTAATATCGAAGGCGGATGACTTATGGCGAGCTTCTACGTTCCGCGGGACTTCTCTGGCCGTTCTCTCGTGGGCCGACTGGACTAGATGACAAGGGGTGAGCATCAACGAAAAGGGTCCACGGATGCCTAGGTGTGTGGGTCGCCGTGACACGGCGCGAGCGGAGTCGTCCGTATGATTCGAATACGAATGCCTGAGGCACAATGGAAATGTAATTCCGTTCTCCGCGGAGGCGATTTCGGACCTAGGCCATATTGAATTCTTCCGTCGCCTTGGAACGCTGACACGCCGTTGTAAATGTCAGCCGAATTCGCGTTAACAAAGACATCCCTTACTACCGAACTCGTGCCTTTGTGTTCTTTCTCCTTTCTGTTCCGGGCGGATTTATATCAAAATTATTTGAATTCTGGTTCGTTTCCCCCGGCGTGCTCGCTAATTGATCGCAATCTTCATTCACAAGTCGACGGAATGTTGATGTACTCTATCCGCTCGATACTCGTTTCTTCAATCAACAAGCAAATGACACGATCAGGTAACACGGGGGAAATTTCTTTGTGTTATTTCTCCGGCTCTTGTCGGATGACTCGGTGTCGAATATTCGCGTAAAATATCGCATACTTCATGACGCAAGATCAGAAGTTGGACTCTCGAAAAATTGCTACGTTTCTCTTGTGTTTCTCGAGTAATTTGTACTTCGCAAAGTACACCCTTCAAAGCCATCTACACCACCCTAGAAGCGTATTCTATAGGGAAGTTCCTAGAACCACTTGAGACACCGCCGCAGATCGCTTGGCATTCAACGACTACTATGGTTGACTACTCTACTCATTGAGTCGACTGGATGTGTAGCGAGTTTCGTGGCACCTAAATTACTCGGATGCCGTGTAATTGTGAGGCTCTTCTCAGTCGACGAGTTCGCAACATGTCATATTTCAGTTAGCCCTCTTCTTCCTCGTGTATTAGGCTTGAAGTCTGTTTTATCCAGTTCGTTCTGGTACTTTGAGTATTTTGCTTTTACTTCATCTTCGGTACGCTGCTAACCTTGCCTCCTTCTTGGTTTCCTTCAATCAACCTGAAGGCCTATACCCCTAAAGATACTCTCGGTGGTTGCCGCTTCCCTCCGAAAAGTGACGTCCGAAAATACCAGCGGTGTCTGCGGCTGGATTTGAACTCGGGTCTTCGTTCATGTATTTACTAAGCGGTGCATATTTCTCTGCGCCACGCTCGCCACAGTTAGCCTTGTCGGATAAAATTCGTCTTTCGCCATAGTCACTTTTATAAATTACGCTCCACAGGTGCGTGTACAGGTTCGCTCGAGGTCGTCAAGGTTTCCAGTGGTTGTAACGGGTACAAGGGAATAGATACTTTGCCTACCCGTTATTGTCGGCGGCGTAAGCCATACTTCACGTGTACTAACTGCGGAAAGCTGAAACTCTCGGAAACGCAGCGGTATAACCGGCCGGCCGTAATGGCTTCTGATTGAAATCTCGGTGATTTCTGAGCTTCCTGCTCAGACACGGCGACCGCGCGGCAGGAATCGTCGGTTAAGTACATTAGTATTTTCCCGAAGCTGTTCGCTTCGTTTTCCGCGAAACTACGTAAAAAAAAAAGAGCTCCGTGTGCACGGAGCGGAGCAGTAAAGGCGGTTCGCTCGTAACTGTATACTGCGAATAGCCAAGGCTCGCGGATTTACGAGGGCGAAGCGACCAAGCCAATCTATTTTCGGACCTCGCCGATGCAATAACGCGGGAAATTCGTTTCCGTACGTTCCCTCGGTACGCTCCAATTTTTTTTTTTGTTATCGGCGACGCACGAGGCACGCGCGCGCTCCGTCTCGAGACGACTGGCTCGTGCGCGACGCGGGCGAATATGAAACAAAGTCAGTCAAACTGAGATCTCGAGCCGGAGCGCGGCGGCGACGTTCGACTCGAAATTGGAAAACGCGATTTCTCCGCCGTCACGTCGGAGGAGCTGTCACGCAGCGCGGCGGCTGGATTTTTCAGCGACGTTTCGCCCGGTTCTCCGCGCGTATCGAGAAAACTTGGGTGGGAGGAAAATTCGCGCCGCACCGCCAACAAAGAGAGGACTTGCGCGCCGAAGCTATTCGCCGAGGCGGCCTGAAGTTACATCGTTGAAATTGAACTTTACCGACCCTTTCGCGCTACCGTTGTAACTATCGGAAATTGAACACGCATACACGCACACGCATACGCACACGACGTAGGATAGAGTCGCCGGTAACTCGACGTCCTTAACTTTCGGGGCGACGACCGCCTCGCCGGAAACCCAATTCCGGGGACTGTCCAGGTTGGGGACCCGATTAATCAAAATCCCTCGGTAAATCAATCGTGAGATAAATGAAGTTTTTTTTCGCCGTCATAGAGACCGCGCTCGGGAATATCGAATCGCGGGCGCGTGCGCACACAATGGCGCGCGCGCACACACAGTGGAAAACGTAGCCGACAATAGACAATAGGATCGTAACTCGCGTATCGGTAAACGCGAAATTGGATATTGGCCGCGGGATTATCTGTGCATCAAAATAATTAACGGCGCTGGCAGCAAAGTTCCGCGAGAGAAATGGCAATTACTCCGTCCTAACGCCGCCGCGTTATGTTTATCTCCGCCGACGCTGCCCCGTGTACGAATATATTCAGCGGCATTTCCGTTACGCACGGCACCGCGCTGCCACGACGATGCAATTTCCTGCATACGCTTTTTCTATATGCACGCCGGGCTGACCCGCTAATTTCGCGAGAGTTGAAACTGCGTTTCCCTCCCGCTTTTTATGCACGCGCTTTTTAATCTTTTCTACGTTAAGTACCGCGCGTCCGCGGCTCGTCACGCCGAGATAAATTTTTCAAAACTTGCCGCAACACGGCCTCTCGTCCCTCTGCCTCCCGCCCACCTTCCCTTTTGCACGCGAAGAAATTACGTGCGATTGAAACGGCCGCGATTCCATTGAAGATGGCTAAATGGGAGTCCAGCGGCGTTTATCGTACGCGACACGCTTGTCGTTGATGCGTGCGGTTCAAGCTCCCATCCGACCGTCGAATACCGCGATCGATCAGAGTTCGGTTAGGCAGACCTCCCCGTCTATTTGAGTTCATGAAGGATCACTGGTTCGAAGGACGCGACGCGGATGGGTACGATCGTAACGTGAATGCCGTTAGCCGGGACGAGGGGCCGGAGGAGTCGTCGTGAGTTTCGCGATATGTACGCTCCAGCGTGAGGACGGCAGCGGGATCTATTCGGAGGGTTCCATGAGCGCGTTGGTTACACACGCTTATCGTGCAGAGACGGATGCTCCATTATGTCCACATGCTCGACATGCCAGCCGCTTCGATTGAATCGTTCGCCAGATTAGCCAATGACGCATAATGCCCGGCCCGCGCGCTCTCCAAACCCTCCGGCCGCACTCCGGCCGACCACCTCTGCCCGACCACCCCCTGGTTTCCCGCCGCCCTCCCCGCCCCGTCAGCTGGCTGCAGGTATGCAGCACCGCGAAGCTATTGTGGCCCTCTGAGCAATTCCAGACACGTAAAAGCAATTCCCGGAATCCCCCTCATTGTTATGCAATCACGGCCGGCCGACAGCGCAAACCGAACGGGATCATAATTTTGTCGGGAAGCCGGCAACGTCCGGGGAGAAGTACCTGCGGCCCGCGGACGCGCCAAGTGCATCCCCGCGTCCTTTGACGACTGTAACGCATGCGTTTTACCTGTCGGCGAGTCCGCGCACGGCCGGCCCTCGTGATCCGACGCCGTGAACGCGCGCCGTGGCATCTGCCGCGGTATTACGCGGCTGCAAATTAATCTGCGTGTCGCGTCGGGCTGGCGCGTGCAAATCCGCGTCGTGTCTTTGGTGTCGTGCCAGTTAACGAGGGGGCCAACGCCGCCAGCGGGAATGTCTCCCGTAGGGGCGGCTGATGCCGCGCATCCATCTCGCATTTCACGTCTGCCGAATGCTTGGCCGGGAAGCTCGCGAGTCTGCATCTGCCTCTAAAGTATCCGCATACGTGCGAAACGCTGGATGCTTCAACGCCCTTTATCACGCGGCTGTCCGATGCTAATGTTCTTGAAACGTACGAGATATACTTGAAGTATATTCAAGGAGAGTACACGGACACTGACATTCTTCCCTTCTTCCGCCATAGTTTCTTCTTAATATCACCAACCTTTCCTTCTTTTTGCTCATCGTGTCTGCAAGTGTTGGCACGACGTGCTTCTATTGACGTTTCGTCTTTCCTGAACTTGCTTTTCCAAGATTCTCTCGCTCTCTTCGAATATGCTGTTTCCTGAAGCATTCTCGAGATACCGTTCGGTAACACCCGCATTACAACCAAGTACAAGACTTGAAGTCCATTTTGGCTCAACAACGATGCAAAAATAGCTACCACGTGAAAGGTTTACGCTTTCGAATGAGCAACTTTCAAGCTCTCTAACTCGTTTCTTTACCGGCGTAAAGACAATCGCTCATCCACATGTCTTGCCGGGACAACCTAATATTTATTAAAAAAAAATATATAAGTATCCTTGGAAGGGGCCGTTTTTCTCTGCCTCACGAACGCGTTTGCGTCCACGAGAAATCTTCCGCGACGTTCGATCGTCAGCTGGCGCACGTCACGTCGGGTAGAGCGACAGACACGCGATATCTAACCACGAGGGAGACGAACTCCGACGCGGCGGTGCACACCCGTGTGCACGTTGTCAGTGTGTAGATATAGTTTGCGCTGATCCGACACGGGGTGGGTATCGTGATAGGCATAGCGTAGACGGTACGTGGGCGAACGGGAGAGTCCCTGGACCTCGGTTTAAGGGCGACTTTCCACGAAAGTGCGCGCCTAGCAGGTTCGCACTCGAACCACATTGTTTCGCCGGGGGGAGAACTTGCGAGCTATTTAACGCCTTGCTTAAACCGCCCGACTCGGGGCCCGCAAGAACCCGAAACTCGCGCCGAACAGAACCGTCCTCTTTCAGCTCTCCGCGCCGCCGCCGCCGCCGGCCGGAGAACCCGACCTTGCGCCACGGATCGGCGAAACTTTGCGCCAACTTTGCCTACATATTGTTCGGGAGCGTGAAAGGAAGCCGCCCGCCGCCAACTTCCGCCACGCGAAGAGCGGAGGAGAAAGGAGACCCCCCCCTTAGGAACGTGCTCGGGCGGCTACTTGATTTATTGAAAATTAAGTTCGCATGATTCCACGGGGATCCGTGACCGATTACGAGGTGTGTTTCCGGGGCGGCGGAGGAAGGCTGACTCATCTTTGTTTCTCGCGCGGTAACACGTCGAGACGGTCAACATCTCTCGGGCACGGCCGACGACAAGTTTGCTGTCGGACTCCTCAAGACGCTAGACTCTCTTATCGATTTGATAAACATTATCGCGCTGTCACTATGTAACGCGGCGGCTATCGACCTTTCCGAGCAAGTTAACAATTCTGACGTTCGGCAAACGATCGGCCGGCTGTATCGCGGGTATTATCACCCCGCCGAACACATATTGGCCGCGACATCAATATTTCCCGGATAATACTCGAACCGTGATGCGCGCGGCAATTCGATAGGCGCGCGCGCCCTCCACGTGCCTATAATTGCCCGCGTCGACGATTGTCACAGAGCGCGGGCCAGCCCTCGTGCCCATCGTTTGCGATACGCCGCGTGAATTTTCCGTGACACGCGCGGACTCCTCCCGTGCAGCAAGTCGGCGCGCGGCTAATTTCGGCTGGGAGATCAGTTTTGTTACACATACTTGCGCGCACCGTTCACCACAATGGGTGAACCCGGGACCTCCGTCCGGCTACAAGGTGATTTATGTATTCGGCTAACCACGCCCGAAATGCAGGCGTCGCGCGATATTTATAATCGACCTTACGTACATTCGGATCGCCCGTCCCCTTCGCCTACGTGCGCCGTGAGACAATGAAGCGGGCAACAAAGGAGGTAAAAGTGCGGGAGGGCTGGAATTGAGCTGAATGCGACCCCGCGATGAGATACGAGCCGGTTTATTTTGGGATTCGCGTGGCACAACTTTTTAAAGGCAATTTAATCAAGGCCCGGCGAGCGGCCGCGGACAGGCGCGTCATGCATTTATTTATGTTTTTTTTCCCACATTTGTTTTAATAACATCCTCACGGTTGATCAAAAACGCAATTTCATAACGTAATGTATTAAAATCGAAAAAAAGATTGTATTTGCGATGCCGCAATGAAATTTCGCGTGATGGCCGTTTGGAAGTTTCCCTATCGGGCCGCCATTTTCGGGTTTCCATTCGTCGGCAATCCGAAACGAGATTATATTACCATTTAATTTCGCTTTGGGCTTTTTTTCCCTCCCGATTGCGGTCGCGTTTGCCTAGCCTCGATATTGGCGCGGTAACGTACGAGTTACCGTACTTAACGACGGAAAAATTTGGTACGACGTAATTTGCGGTTGCAGCCCCCGCAGTTGGTCACGTTTCTCGACAAACGAAGCATCGATCGCACGGTGGCGTGGCGTAAACGCGACTGAACGGATTATTTGTTGCACGGCCGGTTCGTGGACTTTTCTCCTTTTCCCATGTAACTGCGACGGAAGCCAAGTAATTACGAGCGCACACACACGCTCGCGGGGGAGAATTGTTCGTGTTTGTTGCGTTACTAGGGCGTCCAGTAAATAATTAATCATACCTTAAATATAGGGTGCCTCTCACACGACGTTAGGGTGCCTCATCACATAAGAAACACCCTATGGGGGCCCTGCTAATTATCTTAGCACACGCCTGGAGCGATTCGTTGATCTCTTCTTAATGCACCATCTGACTCAGACGGTATTTCGTTCGTTGTAAAATTCTAGTTATATGCAATTTTTCCGTCGTTAAGTACGGGAGCGAGCTGCCGTTGATGAATTAATGTCGACGGGATTACTACGGTGGGATATTCTATGTTGTAAAGAAATTATTAATAGAAATTCAGTCATCGATTTATGTATTAACTCCGGGTTGTCACACATCTTTTGTGGACCGAGCTTGACACTCTGGGTCACCGTGATCCAACGCAATTTTCGAAGAGCTGCAGTTTAATAATTAAGTGTCCAAAATTCTGACAAAAAATTCTGAGATGAAATTGGAACAGAAAAATATATTCCAATTATAAAACATTATTAGTTTAATTATTTTTATTGAAAAAAATTGTTTCATTTAAAATAACATTTTACTAAAAAATAACTTCTTAATTTTTAATATTTTAAGCTAAAAATTTAGGGTTATACTCTCGAGATGTTATTTTAATTAAAAAATTAGTGCATAAGTGAATCTTTGAAAAACGGTGTTTATTTGGTGTAGAGAAGAGGAGCATATTTGCACGACAAATCAATACATTTTCATAGAAAAATAATAATAAATGTTTGTTTACAAGTAATTTGTCCATCAAACGTATAGAATGTAGTAAAACTTGAAACGTATAAAGTGTAGTAGTGCAGTAGGTATTTTTATTTTTAGTTACTACCTGCACAATCGTAGCACAAGAAGAACATTGCACGAATGTTTTTGCGTGGTAGCTCTCAGGTTTCTCGCTGCTTATACTTTCTTAACACTTTTTTCACAGAAAATAACACTTTTAATTTTTTAGCAAATACGACGTCTTTGTCACACCTGGGTCACAATGACCTGAAGTCTACTTCCAACGGCTGGCGAAAAGATATTAACGCTTTTCTCGCCTTGATAAACCGTCTCTATCTGTAGTCAAGGCTTGAAATTGATTTTAGATAGCGTCCCAAGTTCCATTTTCAAGTGCACTGAAAAGAAATCTTACGTTTAAGTCATCAAGTCCGGGTCATTGTAACCCTGTGTGACAATCTAGGGTTAAATATAGGTGTCGTTAAGGCAATCGTGCCGGGGGAAGAGTGGAAAACGAAAACAGTGAATTTTTCATAATTCCGGAAAAAATCGTAAAAAAGTTTCGCGTAACTGACGAACTTACGTAATTTACTATAATATTCGCGCCGTCGACCCAGATACGTTAATTGTATTTTATATGGGAAGCTACGGTACCTACAAAAGACCGGAAAACTGGAAAATATAATTTCAACGAAAAAAAGAAGAAAGAGAGAAGGAAAGGAGTCCGTCCGGAGCATATTTTTTCCGCGCGGCTGAATCCGTCCTGTAATTACGCCACTTCGAAACGCAGGACAAAGGATAACATCGACGTCAAATTATCCAAATATGTCCGCGTTAATTTCTGCGAAGTACAAAAGCGCCGCGATGTCGACGCAAATAATAATACGCGGTTCCTTTGATTAAAACTTTCAGCTGCCGTTTCCGCGGCTTAGTGCGCTTAAATTGTTAAAAAGCGCCCGCAGCCGGGAGCGCGCGTTTTATTTAACAATCGTATGACCCGCCGCGATAATATACTTGTTGCGCGGTAATTCTAATTAGATTCATTGCCTCCCGGAGAGGTCAGCGAACTACCGATAGGTAGCTATTTCCCCGTTGAGCTCGGATATCGTATCTTCTCGTGATCAGAGAGATCGTCTGTGCCATGCGTTCCGCAGTGCTCGAAATACAGAAATTTTCGATCGTTTACCACGTTATTCCGCCTCTGATTGTTCTGCATGTGGCACGGGAACGTACATTATTGCCCTCCGGGACAAGTGGGAACACTTTGCCCTACCGCTTTATTAATCTTGCCGTCTAGCAGACGTATCGCGTAGCATGATAATATCCAATTTCTCGGCTAACAGCCCTCTTTATATTACTAAAATATGTCTGCGGCCGCCACTCGATTCGTCTGAATGTGATTAAACGCATTATCGTTCTCGTGTTATCGACTCCGCCGGCTTGGTGCGCCGGCAACGAAAACGCGCGCCCGGGAGCGCGTCCGCGGCTAACTACGAGCGCGCGTAGCCGTACGTGTAAATCTCGGAAAACCGAGCGTGGTCACGTTGATTCGGGAATCGCGACGTGGAATTTGGCGAATCTTCGACGGGGAGAAATTTTTTCGAGCTTCACCGAGCACGCGGGGTGCATGGCATAAGTGGAGTAACGGTGTAACGAGCGAGGTTTCCTCTCGTCTGCTCCGATCCGCGTGTCACGTCGCGCGGGCCACTCGTGGCACGCGTGTGTTCGTCGTATCAGGAGGGGGGGGGGATGCACCGCACAGAGAGACGAAAAAAAAGAAAGGGGTAACGTGTCGACGGTCGACATTCGCGGCAGGCAGCGTGAAATCGTTCGGTGTTCGCGCGTTCTTGTCTCCGTATATTTATTGACGGTCATCGACAGCGCGCCGCTCGCCGCGCGCCGATGCATCCGTCCGCACGCGTACGCGTACGCGTCCTTTCACGGCATTCTTACGCGCCGCGAGTCGCGAATGTAGGTTACTGTAGCGCACCGTGATTTACAGGGGGTGGAAGGGGGAGGGGCAGGCAGATATAACGCTTGTATGCAGCGCGATTACGGGGCGCAGCGTGTTGTGACATGCTCGCGCTTGCGTGCGCGTACGCATACGCGTGTGCAACCCCGTGCACACGCGAGGTTGGCGAATCCGATAGCGACGGAGCGGAGGGAGCGTCGACACGCGCGCCTCACGACCGCGTGCACACGTGAGACCGCGCGTAGCTGCGTCGCGTGTGTTCGCCGCCGAGAGCGCGCGAGTACACACGGACGTGCGTTTCACCGATGAGTAAACGTACGCGTACGTGGTCCTGCGACGACGGCGACGGCGACGACGCCGATGCCGCGGTCGCAGCGCATGTGCGAAGCCTATGTATTCCGTGCCGACGGCACATCGCGGTATGCATTACAGATGTAATTAAGATAACCGAGGTGAGGGCAGCTATGCACAATGCCTGATATACGCGCGGATGGGCTCGCGTAAGCACTGCCTGGAGCGTTGCGTAATCGCATCCGCCGCGCGGCGAACGTGGCTATCCGCGGAAATCTTGAATGCAACGCCCTCCGCAATGACTTCCGCTCGGTCGGGGACGCTAGTTTTTTTTTTCCTCCAACCACTCCGGCCACCGTCGTCCCGCGGCAGCCCCTTCGAGAGGAGCGATAGCTCGTAGCAAAGAGAGAGAGAGGTGACCGCGCGGCTGCTCTCACGATGAGTTTAACTTTTACTTTTGGCACGCGTATTTTTTGTAGAGCTAATCGTGGAAAGATGTAACGATGCAAGGATTCGGAAATGCGTTAAACAAATAGCGAGAGTTTGTTTCATGCACGATTTTCGTTGTTTCAGAATATTTCTAAAATGGTAGAGCGAAAGCGAGAAATAGCCATAAATCGATATCTTTTAATTGTATTTACACCGTTAATTCACGTTTCCCGAATTCATTCAAGTGGGGGCCGATGCTTACGCCTGCGATTCCCGTCAAGAATATTTTCAACAACTTATTTTCGGAATAAACTCATTATCGAGTTATTCCGCGTCAGAAGCTCCTCAATAATTACTGAAGCTGCAGGAAGTACGACCCACGCGGATTCTATTGGAAACACTGCAAGTCAATCCGCGCGACGGGATGTATAATAAATTACAATATAAATCTACCAAGGTCGCATCGGATTCTGAATGAAGGTGATTCGTGGGAGTGAGGATATCGGCGCTTATTTAGGGAGTCGCGGACTTTAAAATAATACCGATTTCCTTTCTCAACACTATTTCCCGACCCGCGCTCCAGGTATCGCTATTTTTGGAGAGAAAGCAGCGGAAACTGAGTATCGGAAAAATAACGAGGCACGAAACTCGGATAATAAAATTAATAAATCGTTGGCCGTGTACATGGATAACGATTTAACGTCTCTAACTTTAAGGAATTGGGTCAAAATAAAACGTATATCGAGAGACTCCCCACCCTGATACTCGCATTTTTCTTCAATTTTAATAAGCGCTGGCCCGATGAAAATTTCGCGGTGTGTTATCTTGGCTCAGTTTCACGTGGCAAGCGCGCCTGTGCGACTTGCAGGAGCCATTCCGCCACCCCTTGCGTCGCCGTAATATCGTCCCCCATTATTTTTATTAGTATCATATTTTCCAGCACCTGTGAACACCTATAACCGCGTGGCGAGACCGTCAGTAAACGGCGTACATAGGCGCCGATAAAACAGCATGCGCTATGGCTGACGATAAATTACTATTACTACTTTATTTATCGTTACCCGCATCCCCGTTGATATTATCAAGGTCACACTGATATTGCTACGTAATGCGTTACGAAAATTATGTTTTTCGAAGTATTTCGGGGTCCCGGTATTTTTTCCTCACCCTGTATACATATATATCATAATTCAGAGTCACAGTCGATCGCTGCACGTTCACTGTATCGCTGTTGATCGCACTTGCAACGCGAGTGCCACGGTGCGTCAATAATGCAAAAAGTACATTACCCTCACCACTGCTTGGTTGACGACAACGTTTCTTAGGGCCAGTTTCACAAACGCCGGTCAACTGCTAACCGAAAATTAATTGATTCTCTGTCTCTTCTTAGATAACAAAATGGGAAAAGATAGGAAGTTGACTGGTTAACAGTTAACCGACGTTTGTAAAATTGAACTTGACTTCAAATTGTGACATTTCCATCGTTGCATTGTAATATCCGATGATCTAAGCGCCTCTCAACTCGCGCACTCGCGTAAGTATACACGGTCGGTCTCGCGACTTCGCTACGCTTATACTTGGCGCGAGAAGCTACCAGGTCTTTTTATTCAGTCGAATATGTTTTTAGCGAGTAAGCTGGACTCCGCGTAAGTTACACATTTGTGGCAATTAATTGCTTCATTAAAAACTTGACTTGTTTTCTTACTCCACACGCGGAGAGCTAAATTTGTGTAAAGCGCATTGCAAATTTGTCTAATTAATGCTTATTATTGCTTTATTAAGTTATCGATCGTAGCAGCGCGGAGGAGGAAAAACAGACGGCCGGGCTTTATAAAAGTGATTCAATATATTACTCGACTTTGCGAAATACCGTGGAAAATGAATATATCGTGATTGCGTTTTAATACGCGCACGTTAATTATATTATGCGTGTTTGTCGGTTTGGCGATATTATCGAATTACGATTCTAGAAGCATGGCAATTGCGGCGCATCGTCACACACGATCGACTGCAATCCCAACGCACCTGTTTCTATAGCTTTAACCCACTTACCATATCATGTACCTATTCCGCGCCATGTAAACGAATCATTCGCAGCGAAAGGCACAGTTGTATGGCTATTTAATCCACACACGATTCAGTCATCGATGCCGCGCGGTCCATTTCATTAGCAGGTATATCGGAAATTAGAGCACCTATGCAAACGCGGCATCACATATCTTCGTTTGTGCGCGTAATCGCGCCCGCGTTGCGAGTTGACGGCGCGAAATGCACGACAATTGCAACTTCTTAGGCGGAAAGACACCGCTTCGTGGATGAAAACGCTTCCGTTTATCCGCGTTTATGAAAAATCGTCGTATCGGAATTATGTTCGCGAGTTCTTCGGGCTTTCGCGACGAACGGTCCGCATATTGCTCAAAGGAGTGTATCGGCGACAGACTCCCATCCGTCGCTCGACCAATATTCTCTGATTGAGATGCAAGAGGTTTATTCAACGTATGCAAAATAATTCGAGAAAATATCCGCGAAAAAGGACTTGAAACAACGCCAATTCCGGAGCGAGACGCGGACGTGGATCGGCGACATCGTTTCATTTCGGAAGAATGTGAACGAGGCGCGGCGCCCGCGCCGAGGCCGCGCGACGAGATGACGAGCTCTTCTGAGACAATTAACATAGTATAACATAGTAGGTGGCGAGTGTGGCGCAGAGAAATGTGCTCTGCTTAGTAAACAAATTAACGAAAAGATCCAAATCCACGGACACCGCTGGTTAGTTCGGAATCTCTCGAAGGGAAGTGACAACCACCGAGAGTATCCTGCCACACATACCCCTTTAGAGGTAGAGCCCTCCACATTATTTCACGTAAGCAATCCAGTAGGAAAAATAGTATCGTGTGCCGGTGGCTTCATACTATGATATCGCGTGCAGCAGATTTTCTCTCTTCAAGCGGATCGCATAATCTCGAGGCGATGTCGACGGGCGACGCGCCTCTGTGCCGCGTGTCGCTCGTTAGATTAGCCTGGTAATCCACAAACCGCTTAACAAACGCCGAAGCGGCGTGTAGTCGGCGACAAATGATCACGGGGCTCGTGTCTTTGGCGCTACACGTGCGCGATGGCCGCGCATGTGACCATTACGCAGGCTTCATCCGCCGCTTCTGTTTCCGGGTTCGGCTCTGCCGCCACCGCGTTCTCACGTGCTTTTCACTCGTGTAATTATGCAATGTTTGCATGTATATTAAATATCCATACGCATATGAGGAAGCGCGCGAAGCCAATATCCGATAACAATAACGCGGGACCCGTGTCCGCACGCTGTGCAGGCGATACAGAGAACGTACAGCCATATTGTCTTCTGGCATGCAGGAGCAAGTGCCATAAATAAAAGAAGGAGAAGATAAAGAGATCGTGCTACTGAAATTGGCACCTCGGCGATCGATGTCACTTGGTAGTTCGTAGGCGACGCGGATTTTCGCGCCGCGTCGCTGTTTTCTCCTACTTTGCTATGAAAATAATGATTGCCCTAGTTCTACTGTATTGAAATATGAATCTTTTCTGGCTCTATAGCTTCTTCCCTTTTGTTGTATTCACCTGCACGTAGTGTAAAATGACATCTTCACAGTGACTTCCATGGATGTCATTAACTATGTTGGAAAGCTTTCCGCTGTACGCGCGCTTGAGATCGCTGTCACGTTTGCGAACCGGTCTCGACTTTTTTTTCACAGGTCGAAGAATAAACGGTGTCGTAAAAATGATGGATAGGTTTAGTTTACAATAGTGGTATTATCCGCGGCAGGCCTCTTGCGTCACACGTAGTCTATATCCACGCGGATAATAATGTTTAATGTTTCTTTCTGAAAATCGATGCCTTTTTTCTATTACATCTACCATCGCGGAGTAGCGTCTCTCGCCGTTTAAAATTATTGGTGATGAATCGACGAAAAAGATAATTAATAGGCTTGTTTTCTGTTGCTGCACTGGTGAACTAGTGCAATAAGTTAGAATAGGACAAGTATATTTTTTCTCATTCTAGCTTACTGCACTAGTTCACCAGTGCAGCAATAGAAAACAAGCCTAATATCCTATCGGATTCTACATACTTTTGACGTCGCGTGCGACTTTTGTTGTGTATCTACCACGTGTACAATTATCCACGGAAAAGCATCTAGATGTGCCGTAAGCGTGCCACGCTTCCTGTCATCAGTGACTTAATGTTGACCCAAATGCAGCGGCCCTCGCAAAACATTGCCCTGCGTCTCTTATCTCCGAGAATAATACGTGAGCCTCGGAGTCTGTCTCTCATCCCCGGCCTGGCTAGAGCGTTTCCCAGCGTGCATGGCCCCGGGATTATTTCGGACGCCGGTACGCGCAATTATGCGCTAGAACGCTTGTAAAATCGAGCCTGTCCTGTAACCCAGTTTCAGCGAATCGTCGGAATATCGTCGGAATCCGCCACGTGCGCACCCGGTTCGGCGCCACGCGGGGTTCGGTTACCGTCGGTTACGCACGCTCGCGGGAGGATACGTACGTTATCCTGGCGGATATTATTCTACGTCGAAGGCTCGTTTGCGCTCGATACGTGTCGCGATACAGAACTGGCGCGCCGTATTGCGTTTATACAGTGTTAATCGCGACGCTCTAAATACACCGCATCGGAACACGGGCTGTTACCCGGCGAAATTATGCGGGGCGCCTCTCGCGCACGCACTGCGAGGTACCTTCCCCACGTAGCTGTCGCGTTACTCTCCGTTTCAAAAAACAAAAGCAGGAGGGAGAGGGACAGTATTGATGCATGTTTTTTCGCACGCAGAATTCCGGGGGTGGATCGGTGAACAGCATCCACGAGCTTGCTTTTTTCCGGCGGTCAGCGATGACATCATTTTTTTTATTCGAACTGACTTGCACGCGCGTATCGTGTCGAATGACTTTAGATATGAAATACACTGTGTTCCCAGGCTCTCTTTTTTTTGTTTGCGTCCCTCTTCATATTTTTTCTGTTCAGTGCTACACTCTCGGCGGACAGTTCCACAGAGGTGTGGGATTACTCGCGGCGCTGAAATATCTCGGCCCTCTGCGCTGGCCATTATTTTCTCATTTAAGCGTGTTACAGCGGATTCGATAATATCGTGACGATCCCGGCCCGACGAAAATGAGGAAAAAAAACGCGGGCTCGTTTGCTCGGCGCTTGAATTCATAATAGAGACAATTATTTCCACATTACCCGATCCATCCACGCGATGGAAATTTCCACGCGTAGGTTTACATAATGTAAAGGTAGCAGATCTAACGGTACGGGTGAGCGCAGTATTGACGTAATAAAATCTAGTAAATTTCCAATTTCAGCAAGATTAAAGACCTGTCGCGTGTGACGGCCCCCGCGCTCATTTGAAAGCCGTTCGCGAAGCGAGAGCAGCTCTAGTGGGTATTATTGTTACAAAGCTCAATATAATCCTCGGAAACCTGAGACCCCGATTACAGGCGAAGAATACGCCAGACAGGGCGGATTCGCGCGGGAAATAATGGACGCGAAATATCGGCTCTAACGGCGGAATTTCAATAATTCCCTCCTCGCGTATCGAGCGTGGCAACGAACGAGTACCCTGGGCGTTACGCCTCGTGAACTCTCTTGGTATTGTTCTCGATTGCGCGGACGATAATACCATACGACGCGATTTTATCTCGAGCCCACGTTAATCCGCCGAGGACAACGTCGCGATGAGGAAAAGGGGGGGAGGGAGGAAAGGGGAAAGCAAGGGGATTCGCGTGAACGGGCGGAGGACGAAATTCGCGTATCCGCTCT